>NC_085010.1:25060731-25095731 GCF_963854185.1 Sardina pilchardus
CTTAAAAAAGGCTTTAATCAATAGCTCAGACTCTAAGACTATTTATGAAAAGGAAAACTTGCCAAAAGAACTCCTCCATCTGGTATTTTCTCCTGGTAATGTCAAGTAGACACATAATAGAATGCATCCTCATAACTCAATCCGAACTATTATTTTTCCTCTGAGGGCTACCGTACCATGAAATGAAAAACAAAAACAAAAATGCTAAAACTAATGGCTTCATTTATCAAAATCTCTGCATTTGTAACCATGAAAATCAACTCTCTGTGAGAGTTGAAAGATGGCACAAAACATTTAAAACCTGATGCACCTTTTCCGAAACCAAATAGGCTACCCTTTTATTTCTGTATAGTAAAATCCTGACTAAAATTGTGACCATAGGTCCATGCACTACTGTATATACAGTATCTCTCTGTTCTCTGGATACTGTTTGCCAGCCTGCTTCTGTCCTTGATGCCCCTTGGAGACTCAGATATGCATGTAGAGTACATGTGGTCCATGCTCTCCACGCCTCCCTGTCTGTCTCTCTCTCTCTCTAACACACACACACACACACACACACACACACACACACACACACGCACTCACACAGACACACACACACACACACACACACACACACACACACAGACACACACACACACACACACACACACACACACACACACACACACACACACACACACACACACACACACACACACACACACACACACACACACAGTAGAACAATGCCGATCTAATCCCCCCTAGCTGACCAATATGTCCTGTGGTGGGACTTAAGCCTGCAATTATGCAAGGGCTCCATACATTACAGCCACATGAGGAGACATAGGCTAAAGAAGGCTACATCCCCCCCAAGGGCAACACAAGACCCTCAGAGGAAATGACACTGCCCACTGCCTGAATATGCCTACCATAAAGATGGAGCTGGTCATTTCTCTGTGGTCCCAATCAGAAAATGTAAATTGATTAAAGATAGATTGTCTAAAGACAGACGTGCAGCTTTATACTGTACATAGATACCGATAATTTTTTTAGGAACACTGTCAAACTAATCAATCTTGTCAAAACAGCAATGCCTTCTTCTTCTTACTGTAACACTAATGAGGATACACAAAGGGTAAGCACAAAACCTTACCAGAAATCAACATATAGCCTTTTTATTAACAATAGTTTAACTGTAACTCTATATAGCATTACAGTACGAGCCATGTGAGAGTTTGTTTTAGGGCCTGGGAGGTCGAGTTTTGGTTTCGCACTTGACAGGACTGGACTTTGTAAACGCATTTGTAAATACCTCAAGTCTGGCTCGTTTGAGCAAGCTAGCATATTGCAATTCTATGGGTGTCAAAGCAGTACGGGGAGGGGGGAACCATAACTCAAGTGCTTCTTATGATTTGTACAAAGGACTGTTTGTTGTGCTTGTCTGCCTGTCAAAGCTCTCTTGGGTGCAGGGAGCTAGGAGAGTGTGTCTGATTCTGTACGAGACTGAATTGTAATGCCTTGCTACTGAGCTGAGACTGGCACACCGGATTCAAGCCACATCAGGCCCAGATCTGTGACGGAGTCTGGAGCTGTATGGGATATCTTGGGTACTGCATGGGTACTTAGGGTTCCTCTGATCATGCTGATGTGTTTGACGCTCAACAGCAGGTCTTCCCTCTCGTCGGCTCTTCCCTCTCGACACCCATTCGTTTTAGCCTCGTTTGCTCTCCCCACACTTCTGTGTCCCTTGGTTGCCGAGTGAATGAAAGAAGAAGGAAAAAAAGACAAACACCCCCAAATCCCGCAAGCACACACTCGCCGGCTGGCCCTCCGCCTGCCTGCCTGCCTGCCTGCCTGCCTCTCTGGCTGCCTGGCGGCCGCACGTTGTGCGCGTATGAGCAAATATCCCGGAGGTGGTGTGGCCGCAAAACAGATTACCGCGACGTCGTTCCGCACTAGTCAACCTCTTAGTCAGCCACAACCTTTTCGCTGATGATGGCGTTTGAAATTCAAATTACGTGTGCGCTGGAGGCCAGCCATGCTAAACCTCCATGAGGGTAGCAAGGGTGTGTGTGTGTGTGTGTGTGTGTGGGTGGGTGGGAAGAGTGTGTGAGCGGAAGGATGGAGATGGGCGGGTGGCAGGGAGTGCACCTTGTCTTTGCAAACTCTCACTCTCTCTCTCTATCTGTCTTTCCCTCTCTTTTTCTTTCTCTGTCATTCTTTGGAAACTCTTTCACATCCTGCACCGCTTAGCGTTCGTTAGCCACATAAGCACACACACACACACACACACTTGCACATATGTGGAGTTTAAAACATCTTCATCTGAAAGGGCTGGCTCACTTGGGCTTGTTCTCGGCGTGTGATAATGAAAGGGTTTCATCCCCCCTGCTACTCGGTGGGCTGTAGGTCTGTGGTGGGGGGTGTGGGGCGGATGGGTGGGGTGGAGGTTCCTTTCAGAATGGCTTATGTAACCTAATTGTTTTGCCCCGGAGATGAGCAGTTATCTTAAAAAAAAAAAAATGTTCATACACACACACGCACACACACACACACACACACACACACACATATATACACACACACACACACACACACACACACACGAACACACACCGAGCAAGTGCATCACGAGGACCTGAATTAATCAAATATATGTTAGCTCTGCTGAACATGCATGCTAATTAGGAGCTGCGTCTCTCCTTGCCATCTCTTGCTGCCCATATGGCGTGTAACATGCACACATAGCTGTGCTCTTCCTGGCTCACTCGCATCGCTATGCCTCACTGTTTGTGTTCAGAATTACCCCAGTGGATTGCAGATAACAAGTCTGTTTTGTTTCATTAAAGATGCAGTCCCCGATTCTAATCAAATCCATTTTATTTTAGCAAACTGCTCTCTCCTTGTTTCCCTCTAGCTGTCTATATTGTGTGTGTGTGTGCTCAAAAAACGTCGGGGTTTATCCACATTCCGGGTTTGATGCATGAGAAACAAACAGTCTTGGTCCGAGCCACATACTATTTCAGTCAATCAACACACTCTTTCAGAAGCATGGGAGGGGTTTTAGTTTGTCGAATGTTGAAATTAGATTGGCCTGAACTATAAACTGAGCCTTTAACAATTAGATAAGAACAATGATAATAATAATAATAATAATAATAATAATAATATATTTAATTTATATAGTGCCTTTCTCAAACCCAAGGTCACACATAGTGGGAAGGAAAATACAACAAACAAACAAACAAACAAACAAGCAAACAATACAGCAACGAGAAGCTAAGTGTATAGAATTGTAACCTTGGACAATTAGGAATTGTAAAAATGTCTACAGCAGCACGGCCGCGGTTTAGCCACTATGACCTCTCTGTTGCGTTATTTGGGGCGGTGAGTCACTAGCCGGGCTGTTCCGGGGACTCAAGGTCAGCTGTTTTTTTTTTTTTTGAGAGGTGCGCACAACAAATAAAGAAATGAATAAATAAGGAGAAGGGAAGGGCCTGGAGCAAGAGAAAGAAAGAGAGAGAGAGAGAGAGAGAGAGAGAGAGAGAGAGAGAGAGAGAGAGAGAGAGAGAGATGGATGGAAGGAGGGAGGGCTGGACGAAAACAAAGACACAGGACGGCAGAGAACAAAGCGTTATCTAAGCAGGCACATTGTGGAGGAAGCGGGTCCGTGAGCGAGCGGTCAGCTTGTGTTTCACGGCCCCCGTGCCGGACGGGGTTGTGCTTTTGTGAGGCTGTATCCGATGCCCTCCTCTGCCCCAACACCCCACCCGCCTCTGACTGCACACACACACACACACACACACACACACACACACACACACACACACACACACACACACACACACACACACACACACACACACACACGCGCGCGCGCACACACACGCACGCACATGCACACACACATGCACTGACACTTACACAAACACACACACACACACGCACATGCACACACACATGCACTGACACTTACACAAACACACACACACACACGCACGCGCGCGCACACACACGCATGCACACACGCACGCACACACACACACAAACATGCACACACACACACACACACACATACACTTGCACACACATGCACAGGCATACACACACACATACATAGCACATACACACACACACACACACACACAGCTTACCACCTACAGCTGTCTAGAAGAGTGGAAGAAAAAAAGCTAGCAGGCTCCATCAATTCTCTGTTCTGTCACTCGCCTGCCACTGCCTTCCTCTGAAGCGTCACCTGGAGCTTAGTGCTGATCAGGTGTGCAGTGGAGGGGATGAGGCAAAGATGAGATGTGTTAGGCTCTCTCTCTCTCTCTCCCTCTCTCTCTCTCTCTCTCTCACTCTCTCTCTTTCTCTCTCTCGATCTCTCTCCCTCTCTTTCTCTCTCTCACCCAGGGAAAAAGAGGAACCTTCTCACGAAACCATAATCCTAACCTGACACACAGCTCATTCATTTCTCGATCAATTTCTACATCAGAGATCATTCCTTCAAAAGACGGGTTAGAAAGAAAAAGTAAAAAAAGAGGAACGGCAGGGTTATTCTAGCAGATTTGACACTCTTCTTGATCTTTGTGGCCTTGGAAAGAATAAGTTCACCCTGTTCAGGAGGTTGAACAACAAACCTCCCCAACACAGGTATTCCATACTCCAAACAGAGAGAGAAAGTGTGTGTGTGTGAGAGAGAGGGGGGGGATTGTAACCTGACTCTCCCCAGATCCTTGTAGTTCGCTGAGCTTCACAGAAGGATCTGGGACTTCTCGATAGGAGATGTACAGTATTTCAGATGGCGGGGCCTTGTAAAAAAAATCATTGTATGTGATTGGATAAACCACTTGTCCGTTATCTGGAATGACGTGCTAGGCTACTTCAAGCTCTTGCCAAACCTTGCCGAAGAAGAGTGAAAACATCCTTGCCACCAATAAATGCCTTCAAAACCATTCTCTGTTGATCTTTTAAAGAATGAATACTCGATAGATTCGACAAAACGGTTGAAATAGCAGAGTCAATGTCAGCACACGACTCCTCGCTGTATGCCGCCATTGTTGTTTGAATCAGACAGTCGCTTCGGCGAACCTGATTGGTTCATTATTTTTTGCTCCCTTGAAGGAGTTTGCATTGCCCTCGATTCCAAACCCTTGTGTGGAGCTCAGCGAAACGCCTCTGGTGGAGCATGGCGGAACTACAAGGATCTGGCGAGAGTAAGGCTAGGGGGATAGAAGAAAAGGGAGAAAGCTTGCATCACATATCCGTCCATTCACAAACAAGACATTTCACAAAGCCCTAACAGGGGGTGTCTGCTGATATTCATGCAGTGTGTGTGTGTGTGTGTATGTGTGTGTGTGTGTGTGTGTATGTGTGTGTGTGTGTGTGTGTGTGTGTGTGTGGCAGTAATATGACCCGTCACGGAATGCACGACAAAGAATACGGCGGACAAAAGGGTGGCACACCATGGTGGAGCTTGCTCCACACCTCACCGCCTCCACCTCCTCCTCCACCTTGTCTCTCCATTCCACACCACCTCGTGCCACCAATTTGTCTTTTTTTTCCATCGGCCCATCATCTCGCCTGTCGGGTCGAGCCATCGCTCTTTTTCAGCATCGAGGGGCGACGCGCGGCGCGCCTGCTTGAGCACAGACAGAAGGGCGTCTGGGGAGCGACGGAACCAGAGAAGAGAGAGAGAGAGAGAGAGAGAGAGAGAGAGAGAGAGAGAGAGAGAGAGAGAGAGAGAGAGAGGAAGAGGTTTTTCGTTTCCCTGTCTGACCCTCCACACACACACACACACACCCTCTCAAGTTCACTGCCACCACCCTCACCCTCACCCACACCCACACCACCCACACCACACCACCCTCTGGTTACACGCACCCGCTTCTTTATTGAGGGGCTTTTCATCTCCGGCGATAATGAAATAGGACACAAGGGCAGCCAGTACAGGACTACAGGCCTGAGATGCTCTGAGAGAGAGAGAGAGAGAGAGAGAGAGAGAGAGAGAGAGATTGAAAAGAGAGCATCTGATCAGAGGAGGCATAGAGGATCTGAGACAAAAGAAGGCACCAATAAGAGAAAGTAAGATAACAAAGCAAATGATGGACAGAAGAAAGAGAGACAGTGTGTGTGTGTGTGTGTGTGTGTGTGTGTGTAAATGTGAGAGAGAGAGAAAGAGAGATAAACCAAGACAAAGAAAAGGAGATTAAGATGGATGGGTCAGTCAAGAAAGGGAAAGAAGAGTGTCAGTCAGAAAGGAGTGCGAGAGAAAAAAGACAGACAGATAGACAGCAAGACAGACAGACAGACAGACAGAGCAAGAGAGAGAGAGAGAGAGAGAGAGAGAGAGAGAGAGAGAGAGAGAGAGAGAGAGGAGAGAGAGAGAGTGATCAGGGGAGGAGCGCGGAGAGATGGCAGATACACGGGCGCCCGTGGCAGCGGGCAGCTGAAGGCGAGCAGCAACGTCCACACACATTTGTGTTGCCGAGGAGGCGCACGAGGAGAGCGCGCCAGCAGCGCACAGCGAATCTACTTTAACCAAAGGTCAAACCACACAAGATCTTTCCCCCCATTCCGAGTAGGCATCGGTCATCGTCAAACACTCAAATGAGGGCCTGTCACCGGACCTTGTCTTTGCATGGACCATTTATACTATACAGCTGTCATGAGCTATTTTACTAATATCTGACTGTATATCACGTCTGGTAGGCATTTGATACATGTCTTTTCTGCGCATCTGATACGTGTTTGTATGTGTATGAGTGTCTATGCACACGTCTCAAAAATGTATATTGTAATTCTTTTTTTTTTCTATTAAAAGGGATACATAGACACAGACAGTGCATGTTCCAGAAACATAGTAACGAGGGAGATTTTAGCCATCTTTTAAGAAGATAAATACTGTAAATACAAAAATAAACAAATGGATATCTAAAATTCCACCCACACGTTACACTTGAGAGGGAAAAATACTTGGCTGTTTGTAGTGCGTTCAATGGCCAACAACGACAACACTTAGTGCAACAATTACTCCATTCGATGAGCAATACTCAGTGTGATACCATTCCAGACAGATAGCAAACAGGAGAGCAGGCACTATACCAGGGGTATTCCCCTTCACATCAGGGCAGCAATAACATGCATTTCCCCCCCTATCCATCATAGGAACACAGTAGAGAGAGAGAGAGAGAGAGAGAGAGAGAGAGAGAGAGAGAGAGAGAGAGAGAGAGAGATAGAGAGAGAGAGATAGAGAGAGACAGAGAGAGATTTATTCAAATCGTTATGCTTGCGATCATTCAACAACAATTGTAGCACAAAGATGCCCCTTGGGAAGTTCGGGGAGTTCTTTCTGTACACAGGCGTTTTTTTTGGGCTATTTGTGTGTGAGTGACTGTGAGGTGAGGTGAGCCTCTCATGAAAGAAAAGAATAATGAGGGGGAAAAAAAGATAAATGGAGGGCTATTTTTAGAAAACTGGGGGTGGAGGGGGGAATCCTGAGTGCCACATCTTGTTATGCATGGCTGAGGGGCTTGTGGTGCGTCACACAAGCCTTTTGGGTGGAGAGGGTGCATGGTGACGTAGCACAAAACGGGGGGAGATGGAAATAGGGGTGGGGGTTGGGATGTTGCACGTTCAATTCCATGTGCTGCATCAGCCATGCATGAAGGGGCTGATTTAATTATGCCACACAGCACATATCTATTCTTTCCCCCCCAAGAACACACATACACACACACATAAATAACAACACACACAAACACAAACACACACACACACACACACACACATAAATAACAACACACACAAACATACACACACACACACACACACACACACACACACACACACACACACACACACACACACACACACACCGAGACACAGACACACACAGACACACACACAACCCCCTTCCCACTGCTTGTTTACGTGCTATGGCCATTACAGTAGCCTGAGCCCTGTCCGTGGGCTGCCATACTGTTCAGGATTTCAGAGGCAGGTAATCGGAAGCCTTTTGTTTGCCTGGTCGGGCTGCACACAGCCAAACCCCCACACGCCCCCCCCCCCCCCCCCCCCCCTTCCTGTCTGTCTGTACGGATTACTGCCCAGCGCCGTGGTTGGGATTGGATAGGTAAGGGAGCTGAGACAACAGGGTGACATCACCACTACACTGCGCGACCAGGGCGTCCGTCCAAACCCTTGGTGTCAGAGTGGTGACACACGGCGTGGCACGCAAGCCTCCCGGGCTCTGCCGCCGAAATGAATGGCCTCGAGGCACGAGCTCAATGGTTCAATCAAGATGACGAACAAAACATCTCTATGAGGGGCAGTTTTTTTGACCTCCATGTCACTCTCGGCCTACGCACCAGCGTGAGCTTGACATACCCAATCGATATGCTAAATAATAACCCGTTCAATATAGCTTTTCATTGTATCGCACATGAGGTAACTGTGAAGTCTGTGGAGGAGACCTGAAGCAGTGAAAAGCATTCAGGACTGCAAGAGAGGAGTAGCCGTGCTATGCTTACATCAATGTTGCTGAAACAAAAGGGAAGGAGCTATGGCAAGCCTCTTTTTACGACAGAGCAATTATATGCCTTTGTGTCATATGCAAGGTGTATGGTATGAATATAACTCCGCCTCATTAAAGCAGACAAATATATCATGATGGATTAAATGTCTAGCAAATGCATGTTTTTTTTTTTTTTTAAATGCTGTCCATGTTCAGTACATTTTGTACAGCAATCAAAATGTGCCTCTACCGCTCTCCACTTCCCCCTCCCAATCCCCATACAGGGATTTGTTGGCCGGCCAATGATTGCTTACACTTCATTTAACTAGACGGACAGAGGTTTTACCCGGCATCGTCGTCTGTCTGTTTACAAATCGAGCTTGGCTTGTGAACTACATATCAATAGGTTGAGCCAAATGTAGCAACATCAACGATTTTGTTCATGATCATTGGCATGCTGGGGTGAGGTCTTGTTAGTGTTGTCGATTCCTAAAAAGGCTTGTGGCACCGATGGGCGCATTGTTAAGTGATTTTGTTTTAAATGGCGACTGAAACCTGGTCTGATGTTATATGTGTGTGTGTGTGTTTTAATGAGAGGGAGTCCAGGAGCCTTGTCGGGTAATCCCGCTCGTTGAAGCTGGGGCGAACGAACGTGGGTGCCCTAGATTGATTTCCTGAACCCATGGGCTAAAACCACAGCAGCCTGTCTGTACAGAGTCTGATTGAGACATTAACACGGATTAGGCGAGGAGGCGCTTGCGCACGCATGCGGACACACATTCACACTAGTCAGGAAAACTAGCTAACGCGCACACACACACACACAAATACACACACATGCGGTGCACTCTGACTCAATACATCTTCAATATATAGAATGTTACAGTTTGTATAACAGAATACAATTATCTCTCTTTCTTTCTATGTCTCCCTAACACACACACATACACATACACACACACCCCCACACACACAGAAAGACACACACAGACAGACACACACCTGCACATGCACACAGTTGTGGATAATTTTTCGTCTTCATTAGCTCCTGCAGGAATTCAACTCGAAACACAATGGAGACGAATCATTCATGTGTTCCGTTTCGGTGTCAATTTGCAATTGAAAATAGCTCTGCAGGTTGGGTATTGTTCTGAATATGCATCAGTTGACAAGCCAGCTCAAGCAAGCCTTAGAGAAATTGCCCACTCATTCAGCACCTGTTACAGCCCAGAGGCAAAAAAAAAATGATACAGTACCTTACTTATTTTGTACCTACACTACACTTATACTTACTATGTACACACTACACAGGCAAATAGACAAAACTACCATTAGCTTAGGGTATACAGGGATTTGCCTGGATCATAGATCAACCATTTTGGGATCGTTTCATTGAATAGATAAATAGAGCTGTTATTCCAACCAGCCATACAGGCTATTCTGCACAAATGTGAGAAAAGCCTTCACACCAGGATGTCACCGACTACATTGCCAAAATACACCAGAATGCTTTTATCAGTTCCTGCTGTGCTATGTGTTGTTGGCATTTAGTTGGTTGTGTTTTTTAGCTGGTTTACTAATTTTAGATCAAAACAGACTGACTGCTCTTATATAACTGATTCATACACTGAATGCTATGATTATTTGTTGACTATGAGGTTGCTTGGGTCTGTTAGCAAGTGTTGTCTATTAACTATATTATCTATTGACATTATCTCCACTCCTTATAGTGTATATGTAGATGAGTCTGTGTGTGTGTGTGTGTGTGTGTGTGTGTGTGTGTGTGTGTGTGTGTGTGTGTGTGTGTGAGTGTCTTAAATGCATGATGGTAGAGGAAAAATGATGAGTTGCTATGGATTAAGGGTGTCAGCTAAGCTGATAAATACTTTAATGCAAAGAGGAATGATCCTGGCGACGTTCTTTGGTCGGGTCATCGCGGGTCTCTCGGCAACAGGAATGTGGAAAAACACACATCCCATAATTCCCCTTTCCCCTGACCTTGAGACAGGCCCTCGTGTGACCTTGTCCACCAAAAAGGAAGGCTTGAGAGAGATGTCCCATGAGAGGTTCTTTGAAGGCGGCCTTTAGCAGCTGATCATAAAAACATTCAGAATGGACCATATTTCTCCCCTCCTTTACCTTGGCTCTGAACAAGATTACATTGTCAAGTCACGCAGAGGTATTTTGGTGCTCTCTAAGTCATGCAAAGTGCTCTGCTAATGGGTAAGTCCTGAGCTGTACTGTGAGAAAAAAAAAATCCTTTTGAAAGCTATCCTGAGATAGCATCACTGTAGGCAAATTTGATACCTGATTCTGAATGTTTGCTGGCTAGCTTATAACATAACAAACAAATTCAGTTCTTCTGGTAGGCAACATCAGAGCATTTATGTGTGCGTGTTCCCAGCTAACACAGTACATCTGTCATATTCCCCTGCCTTTCTCTGTGAGATGAGATCATGCATCTTGTGTCTCTTGTATAATGATGAAACAGGTGCATACATGCATACAATCTGGACCAGTGCCTATATGGCTCTTGCGCTATCACACCAGTAGTGATAGGGAGAATAAACATCAACTTAAAGGGAAACTATTCAGGTTTGGCGATTTATGTTTGCAGATTTCTCCGCAAAGCTTCCCCTACAGCTTTAGCGTGTATATTTTACAAAACCCCTCAATCCGTCAGTCTGCCTTTTCATGATCATGAGGATGGAAACTTTCTGACTTTGTCACAGTTTGTTTACAACTGGAGTGGTAGGCAAGGCAGTGGGCAGCCTACTTGCATAAGCTACGCATAGTGACAATCATAACAAACAGCTTCAGAATTGATGTTTTAATGTCAAACATTGACCAAGAGATACTGGCCCCTTGCGTAACAGTTGTTTTTCACAATAGGAAGCAAAAAGGCGTCAAAAGACCGTTTTCCATTAGATCCTCATGGTTGTGGAGGATGGTGATGCTTAGCAGCTGTGAAGTGTTTTATTCTCAAGAAAGCCAATGGTGTAGCCTACTGTCTACTATCTACAGACTCATCCAAAAATAATTGGCCAGAGATGAATTAGAGTATTAAGGACAAAAAGCGCTTAAAAAGTGTTATTGGTTATTGCAAGTATTCTGTTACATTTATCTAGTCTATTATTCATTTTGGTATGTTTTCATATTAGGCTATGTGACTTTACCTAAGACTATACAGTACATTTGTAATGTACTGTAAGTGTAATGTTTATTACAAAAACAAAAGCATTTCCCAAGAACTATAAACATAATCATAATCTAAGGTAATAGCTGCTAATGGAGCTGCATGGAAGTTAACAATGTAATATTGTCAACAGTGGCTGGCATAGTTGGCATAATACAGTGTGTTGGCATGTGGCAGCTTGATACGCATACTTCACATTACTCTAGTGCTGCATGGGTGGGCAGTGGGCACAGCATCCTGGTGACCAGATATAGCGTCCAGCCTGCTAAGAGCATGCGGGGGCAAGCGCGGCGTAACCTTTGGGTGGACGTGACACGTGTGAGGGCGAGCATGCAGCTTCTCTGGTGGCCAGACATCACCAGTGTTTCCGCTGGACCTGTACTGTAGCCATAAAGCCCCGTTTAATCTGCTTTGCGCCACTACACACAGACCTCATATTAATACTGCTCTTGTGGGAAAAAAAAAGATAAGTTATGGGGGTGGTGGTAAGGGGGATGGAATGTGTGTGTGTGTATGTTTGAGTGTGTGTGTGTGTGTGTGTGTACAGTATGTATGTATGTATGTATGTGTGTGTGTGTGTGTGGGCCATCTCATATTAATATGTGTATGTTTGTGTGTGTGTGTGTGTGTGTGTATGTATGTATATGTTTGTGTGTGTGTGTGTGTGTGTGTGTGTGTGTGTGTGTGTGTATGTGTGTGTGCGTGTGTGTACAGTATGTATGTATGTATGTATCAGTGGCGGTTGCTGCTCATTGGAATAGGGGAAGCTCTGATAAAAATGGTCAACTATTAAATTAATATTATTGCTGCTGTATTGTTATTTGGGGGGGGGGGGGGGGAATATATCCTAAAACAGAATAAACAGTAGCCTATAGACGACGCCGGATTCGTCAGATACGTAGGGTAGACATTGCAGCTGGCTTGGTTAGATTAGAACTAAGCTTACATTTTACCAGTTCATTTTGGGGGGTTAAATATGCTATTTGGTAGCCTACTAGAGTTAAAGTGCGTGACTATTATACGTTCATATGCCTTGCTGTTTTATTTGGAATCTCCCATGGTGGGGAATGCTATCAAATAGCTTATAAAATTCAGCAATTTAGCCAAGCAACACAGTTATTATAGCGAGCTATGTGGCTAGCCTACAACTTAGCCTAAATACACAACTGAAACAAATGCAAATCACGAACTCTGTAACTCCACATTACGGTTTTATTGATAGGATATGTTGTGTACAACATGCAATAGAATTAAAAATTTGAGCCTTGCCTCTCGAGTTCACCTGCCAACCCTGTAAGGTTCCGTAACTTTCACGCATCCCTGAAACCAGAGCCCGTCTCTGTTGAAACTTCCTGTGCAATCGCGAAATATGCTTGTCAATCAAAAAAAATGACGGTTCCTCCAATCATCATACAGAAGCTCGGCATCCGAGCCATCCCACTGTCCCATTCACCCCCAGAGAGGCCGGGCTTCCCTGGATATGACGATTTTGCGGCGTTTATCCAATATTAATCTAGCTTTTCCTGCACTAAGACCAGCCCACTCCGTAGTGCCATCGAAGTCCAGTGAGGCCGAGCCTCTATGGGGATTTTAATGGATCGTGTCGTCACAGCAATGCATTAGACGTGCGAAATCGCGATAGATGACAGGCAAAACCTTGTTGCAAAACGAAACTATAACGATATAGCCATGAAGTTGAACATGTTTTAGCATGTTCTAGTTGGAATATTAGGCTTGCTAATGTAGCTCATAATAGGCATTATTTCATGCAATTTTCCGTGATATTTTAGAGGAGGCTGAGCCTCCCCTGCACTCAATGAGCAATCGCCTCTGGTATGTATGTATGTGTATGTTTGTGAGTATGTGCATGTATATGTGTGTATGTATGTATGTATGTATGTATGTTTGTGTGTGTGTGTGTGTGTGAGGGGTTACGCCGCTTTCCCAAACGCAGCCATCTCATCTTAATATGTGTATGTTTGTGTGGGTATGTTTGTGTGTATGTATGTGTATGTTTGTGTGTGTGTGTGTGTGTGTGTGTGTGTGTACAGTATGTATGTATGTATGTATGTGTATGTTTGTGAGTATGTGCATGTATATGTGTGTATGTATGTATGTATGTATGTTTGTGTGTGTGTGAGAGGGGGTATGCCGCTTTCCCAAACGCAGCCATCTCATCTTAATATGTGTATGTTTGTGTGGTTATGTTTGTGTGTATGTATGTGTATGTTGTGTGTGTGTGTGTGTGTACAGTATGTATGTATGTATGTGTATGTTTGTGAGTATGTGTATGTATATGTGTGTATGTATGTATGTATGTATGTGTATGTTTGTGTGTGTGTGAGGGGTTATGCTGCTTTCCCAAACGCAGCCATCTCATCTTAATATGTGTGTGTGTGTGTGTGTGTGTGTAAAGTATGTATATGTGTGTGTGTGTGTGTGTGTGTGAGGGGTTACGCCGCTTTCCCAAACGCAGCCATCTCATCTTAATATAGATTACGTGGCGCAGCTGGCGCTCGCGCCCCGGCCACTTGTCCCTCTCGTGTGACGGCCGCCTGCCAGAGCCGGAGGAACGCCTTGGCAGATGAAGCGCCCGCGCATCACACACACACACACACACACACAACGCCGCCATCGCCATCGTGCCCGCCCGCCCCCGCTATCTGGGCCGGCCATCAGCATCACATTCACTGACAAGTGCACTGGGCAGGAAGGCGCGTTTCTTATCTCCCGTTTGTAGCGCCCCGTGCAGTGCGGTGCACAGCCATGACAAAAAAAAAAAAAAAGAACAACAACGACAACAACAACACTAAATTCTCACCGCGACACATACAGGCTGGCAAACACCAACTTCGGGCGTGTGAGCTGATGCCGTGCGATGCCTCAGCGGCGCTGGCAGGGAAACAGCTCAGAGGTGTCTCTGTGCTGCCCAGCATTACCTGTCTTTCATAGCGACGCTGTCAACAGCTCAGGAAATGGGACAGGATGAGATGTTAATTCGAGATGGAGGGAGGGAGGGAGGGAGAGAGGAGGAGGAGGGATGGAGAGAGGGAGGGATGGGGGGTAATTAAGTAAATAGAGCAGGCATCAGAGCACTGAGGCGTGAGAGAACAGAGAAAGCACAAAGAAGCAGACCCAAGACGGCCCTGGCAGAGCCAAAAAACGAGAGGAGACAGGGGAGGAGGAAGAGGCCTAGAGCCACCTAGTGGCCACTGGAGGAAACGACGACGGTGTCTTGGGCATCATGAAAAAACATGAAACCTACTTACTCACTCTAGGGGAAAGCGATGTGCTTAAATCAATACTAATGTCTTCCTGGGCTCTTCAACAAAATAATACTGAGAGAGTGGCCTTTCACAAAGTCAGCGGAAGGCACGGTCAATCAATTAGGTGCGTTAAAAAAAAAAACCCTCACAGATGTGGTTTGGGTGAATGTAATCTAATTAGGCCATGTCTCGGAATTAGCTACTTCACTGGTAATAGATGAACCTGCACGCGTTAACTGCTAAAGATATCTGGTCACAGGTCTTCGTTCAGCTCCTGGCGGCAGACAGAAAATAGCAACATGTGGGAGGGACGGAGTCCTCGTCTCCTTCCCCTATGGGGACTGCATAGTGTCCTGCAGCATTCTAATATTATGCACACATATATGCGTAGTATGTATGCATGCATGTATGCATGTATGTATGTATGTATGTATGTATGTATGTATGTATGTATGTATGTATGTATGTATGTATGTATGAATGTACAGTATGTATGTATGTTCAGTAAACATAACATGTACAGTACATATCCTCAGCGTTTTGTTTAGCAGGGACCTTAGATGGCCTTAGCTACAGACTCGGATCATTATTTTGATTATGGGCTGACGGACGGGTGGAGTTCAGGGTGGTGGTGGGGGTGGGTGCGGAGGATAATCGATGATTATGTAACCGTCTGGCGGGGGGGTTCAAATCCATCACCCAGTGTTGAGGGGAAAGGTCAAGAAGAGGAAAATTAAAAATGTAGAGGATGTGGACTTTCATTTTTTTTTTCGCAGAGAGCTTTGACAAAGGTGCAGCAACGTTTCGCCTCTGTGTGTGCAAGCTTGCATGCAGTCTGTGCTTGTTTGCTCATCTGCATGTATGTATATACTGTATCTATGTGAGTGTGTGTGTGTGTGTGTGTGTGTATGTAATGTTCCTTCATTCTCCTCCCACTCGTTGTTGATTCCCCCCCCCCCCCCCCTCAAAGCCTCAGGGTCAAAATGCCTTGTCAGGGCATCCTTCTGCGCATGTCGGGGTTCCTCCATCACGCTGGCATGTGTGTGTATGTGTGTGTGTGTGTGTGTGTGTGTGTGTGTGTCTCTATGTGCATGCTGGAGTGGGTGAAAGTGGGGCAAAGGCGGGCAGAGGCTTCCACACTCGCACACGGAGTCGAAGGAGGAGGAGGGTGACAAATAGAGCAGAACACAGCAAGAGCCTGATAGACAGAGAAAAAGAGAGCGAGAGAGAGGAGGAGGAGAGGAAGAGAGAGAGAGGGGAGGAGGAGAGGAAGAGAGAAACAGCCTTGTAAATGCTTACATGAGGAGGGGGGGAAAAGCGTTTGAGAGAGAGAAAGAGAGAGAGAGAGAGAGAGAGAGAGAGAGAGAGAGAGAGAGAGAGAGAGAGAGAGAGAGGCACTAAACGAGGGAATAGGGCACAGAGGGAGGATAGAAAGAGGAGAGAAAAGGTGAGAAAAAAGTAAAGTGTGAAAAGGATGAGGGGAGAGGCAAGTGAAGTGTCTTGGGAATGAGCTAGCAGTTCACAAGTCCTTGTGAAATAGATCTTTTTTTCATCATAGAGAGTAATGGTTTCAGGCGGTTTCATGGCCCTCTTACTGTTGGTATTTACTGATTTCATGGTCTTGCCACACTCATCTGCTGTTAAAAGCAGCCCAGACCCTTGTCAAACCCAGAGTTTGAGGTAATAATATATTCAAAATATTATTTTACATCGCAAACCACACTACGTTTTCTGCAATCACCTCCTCCCTCAATTATGCATCACTGTTCATGAACTGCCCTGAGAAGATGCAATATTCACACCACCGGCACAGTACTACAGCAAGCAATGACTAAATTAGACTATTCACTGTACCATACAGTAGGTGCATATAAAACAGACTATACAGTCACTTACAAAGCGTAGTACATACCTTGGAGAAAGCTGCCCATTGGATGCATTCATGTCACATAAACATTTTCATTCATTAAAGGAACCGTATGTAGGAAATGTATTTCAATTAATCATAAAATGGCCCTGATATGTCACTAGACATTTAGAAATCTTGCTAATTTCAAATACTTATATCACTGACAACAGTAGTCCGGCCAAGATATTGTCATTTAAAAGTGAAGTTGCATCCCTCAACTGATGTTGATGTTGTTATGTTGTGTTTTGGTTTGATGCGCCGCCCTACACTTATCTACGAATCACGAAGTCAGTAGTATTTCGCCATCCGGGTTGCCAGCTATGCTGGTTACCACCATAGACAGCTGCAGCTACAAACGTGTTAGATAAAAAATGTCTAACGTTATGGAACCTAAAAGACCTTGTTATGAATCCGAAATACGTCTAAATAAAACAAGGACTTAGGAGATTGAGACGGCTGAAAACGGAGAAGAATTTGAAGACAGTTGTTAATTTGCTCCTGGACAGGTAAAGATTCATCAGTTTGGATAACTTACTTGTAGGCTACTGTAAATGGACATTTTAAATAGCCTATTCATGACAGTTGAACAAATTATGCATGTTCGTGCAAAGTAACGTTATGTTGGCCATATGGAGGAGGTGGGTCATTGAATTGAAAAGGTAGGCTAAGGAATTGTTTGGGAAATAAAAGCAGCTAGTAGTCATTGCTAACGCTAGCAATGCATTATCAGAGTTCGTTTCTCTGTCATTATGCTGAGGAAAACAGCACTTGCCATTGAAAGCTAGCAGCCTACGTTCCTGCTGCAGCCACAGTAGCTGGCAACCGCGACTCAAAGGGGAGGGGGAGGCGATACACCGCTCTACAGTATTTTGAAAGTAATTGCAGTACTCGTTTTGGCCAAAATCCTACATACGGTTCCTTTAAAGATACCATGAAGGTGCAGGTGTTCTGTATGCACAATTTTCTGTAAATGTTGCTTGGCCAGGAAAATGTAAACAAAGGTAATTAAGCCCCCCCCCCCCAAAAAAAAAAAACATAAGTATGATGCACACAAATGCACTTTGACTTGTGCACAGCAACAGTCATACATTTTGGGATCATAATTTTGTCTTCTCACAAAGACATTTTGCAACTTTAATGTTTACATCATAACTCCAGGACAGGAACAACGATTGAGAGGTGGATGAAGAAGCTTTTTGTGTCTCACTCATTCAGAACATTCATGGAAATGTTCAATACACATTTGCAATATTATTTTTTGAATGAGGTATTTGTATTGACAACCTTTATATATATTTTCTTTTTAAAAAAAGAAAAAGCAGCTCTGTCAATATGAATGTGTGATATTAGAAGTGATCTAACACCAGATCCTAATTATATACAATGCGAGCGAGCATTAGATTACATGACATTACATTGTTTTCAACTGGAATGTACCAACTGTTCATGTCATGCACCAGTGCTGCGCAGCACAATGCTATTCAACATTCTGAGCAGAACTTGTGTAGGACGCCCCGTTGCTATTTTCTTTCGGACGCTCACGTTCCTCTGCTATTTTGAATGAGAAATATGATGCAATAGAAGGGCATATACTGTATGACAGATTCAGTGTGGATAGAGAGAGAGAATTCAATGGTACACGACGGTCGACGGTCGCTCGGATGCAGCTACTGTAGGAGAGCCTGTAAATCTATATTTTTCCACACGCTAAAAACATAGTCAAATGTGCATATACTGTATCTATTTGTGATGAAATAAGACGTGGCGAGGTGACTACTGTGAGTCATTGTCGCTGACTACTAGCCAGTATCACAAGTTCAAACCCTCTCTCCTTGAGAGGGTTATCAGTGGGATGGCTGTCTCTCACAGAGCCATCCCAGAGTCACTGGGCAGATGAAAGCAGCCCAAACCCTGAGGCCAGAGGTTACTTAACCAGAGTGGCCCGGAACTGATGCAGGCACCAGCCCCTAGCCTTGCCTGTCTTTGTGGTCATTTTCCATGGTCTTTATATGAGGGAGGGTGAAGAGAGAGGAAGAGAGAAAGAAAGAGAGAGAGAGAGAAAGAGAGAGAGAGGGTTATAGCTAAAACCAGAGTTAGCACTAAGGGTACTCCATTAGCTTGCTACACAAGCGCTGCAGTTATTGTAGTCATTTTCAAACACAGAGGGTGAGCGAGAAGGAGCGAGAGAGAGAGAGAGAGAGAGAGAGAGAGAGATACACAGAGAGAAAGGAGGAGAGGGAGAATGGGCCGCAGCTAATGCAAGAGTTAGCGCTATCGCTAAGTGTGTGCTCAATTAGCCTGCTACGCAAGTGCTGCTCGCATCCGTCCTTTTCTCCACACTCGCTGACCCGAGAGAGAGAGAGGGGGCGGGGGGGGGGGGGGGGGGGGGGCAGAAAGCGCAGCCACGCTGCCGGTGAGTCACTCTCCATTGGCCGCAGGCCCGAACGTGTCACAAAGGAGCGCTGGGCCCGCGCCTGTGTGTCAAGATAAAGGAGGATGAAGTATGGGCTATGTACAGATCGAGCTTGTGTGTGTGCTCGGAGGGAGGGTGCATGCTTTGAGAACGGATGTGTGCAGTGTGTTTAAGTGATGTGTTGGGGGGGGGGGGCGTTGTGTGTAGGTGTGTGAGAGTGTAAGAGAGAGAGAGAGAGAGAGAGAGAGAGAGAGAGAGAGAGTCTAATATTCTGTGGTACAAAAATGTATGGCTTACACATGTACTATGTACTGTCACTGTGCTATTTTCTATACTACACACACACACACACACACACACACACACACACACACACACACACACACACACACACACACACACACACACACACACACACACACACACACACACAGGCACATATGCTAGCCTGTGTGTGTGTGTGTGTATGTGTCTATGTACATGCATACAATACATGTGCATGGATGTGGACTTCCACATCCGAGATAACCAGTAAGCTTCAGATGCTTTTGGTGGGTTTTCAGACAAGGATTAAGTCCAAACTGCAATTTAAATGTGGATCTGGTGCTGTAAAGAGAATTTAGTCTCGGGCTAAATCTAATCCCTCACAAAGAAAGCAGGGTGATGGTACATATTGTGACTGTGGGGCAAATCCTCCATTGACTGGAAAATCACTCATTCATCCCCAGGAATGAAAAGAAAACAATGTGAAGATATTATACTGTAGCTTGAGTGCTTGAGGAGAAATCATTGCATGGCTTGATGATGGTGGTGGTGGTGGTGGTGGTGATGATGGGGGATGAACTATATTCATAATAAAAAACAAATCTGAAGATAACTAGTAAGTTGGCAAAGCCTAATTCACATACCCTGTTGAAACCAGAGGCGTACAGTACATAAAGGAAAACACACTGTGAAACAAGACACTAAGACCAGTAGAGAAAACAAGGGATCTATGCTGATGACAAAACAACACCTGCATGTGCAAGATATATATATAGAGAGAGAGAGAGAAAGAGAAAGAGAGTAGCACAGAGAAAAAGGTAGAGAGTGAGAGCGATGGATACATAGAAAGATTAGGAAAAGTGGAGAGAGAGAAAGAAAGCGAAGAAGAGGAAGATGAGGAGGAGGAGGAGGAGGAGGAGAAGGGAAGGTTGGTCGGATCCCCTTTCTCTCTTGCCTCTTGCTCCTGGGTGGATTGGGCCGTGGTGGCAGGGCCGCCTGCATATGCTGCGCTGGATTACACTGATCCAACTTAATGCCTGAGGCGACTCAATCATTCATAACTACAGAGAGCGCCGCCGCTGCTGCTGCTGCTGATGCTGCTGATGATGCTGCTGCTGGAGGAGGAGAAGGAGGAGGAGGAGGAGGAGGAGGTTGGGTGATCCAGCGGCAGCATCAGCACCACCACCACCACCACTTCCATCAGCATCAGCAGAAGCAGCAGCCTCAGCAGCCTCTTGGTGCCATCTGCCACCCTCTCGCCGTCAGCCCAGCCAGATTAACTTCGAGGAAGATACTAAGGACAGAACAACTGGGGTGGTAGGGGAAGGGGAGGGGAGCAGGGGATTTATGGGTGTTGTAGTTTTTTTTCTAAAAGCTGTAGATGGAACTTGCCGAGGGGTTGACCGAGGGGCAAGTACATTACACACCACAGTGCAGTGTCACTAATTCTGGTGATTCAGCGTCGGATGTGAACCGGACCAGCCAGACGGCCATCAAGCCATTCATTAAGAGAGTTAACAGTTGATTGAGTGGGAGAGTGAATCCACGCAGCACAGCACGGCACACAGTTAAGATCAGCGAGATCTGTTCAAAAAAGCTCAGCTTTACCCTGGAGATGATGCGGAGATCACAAGCTACTCGCAGGTGCCCTGGGGAATGAGCGATAATGCGTGACTACGAAACCCGTAAGGCACGGAAGACTTCCACACATATACACACGCACACATAGACACACACACACACACACACACACACACACACACACACACACACACACACACACACACACACACACACACAGACACAGACACACACGTACACACAAAGTGTTTTATCTACTTAAAAGCATGCTCTATTCTGTGAACACTAAAGTGGGCCATGCATGCCTGTCTAACTGTACATTTGATGTACACTGAGATAAGTACTGCGCTGATTTTTGATGCTTCATTACTTCGTTAGAGATCATGTTTTTGGATTAGTGGCTATGTGTGCAAATGTGTGCAAATGTGTGAGGGTGCGCACGCACATGCGTGTGTGTCCATGCATGCATGTATTTATGGATGTGTGTGTCTGACTGTGTGTTTGGCAGGCTGTGTTTGGAAACTTACACACACACACACACACACACACACAGAGAGAGACAGTCAAACTCTCACTTAGTGTCGGAGTATGGTCTGCATTGATGGGTTGTTACTATTCTCAGACAGATACAAACTCCCCAAAGAGCTGTGTATCGACTGCATCACCCACAATCAATGTAAACATCAAGCTCTTGGGTGTGTTCCAATCCGCACACTATTGGGATGACATAGAAATCGAGAGAGAGAGGCCACAAGAGACAGGACTGTGACATGGCCAACAGAGGGCACAGCTGAGCAGCCTTTCCAGAAGTAGGACACAGACCGTAAACTTGAGGAAGGGAGGGGAAGGGAAGGGAAGCAAGAGCATCAATGAAGTGATGACTGATAGAGCTGCATGGTGGCATATTAGTATAGTTTACTACAGTATACTATGTAGTGTACTACAGTACTGTACTTCCTACAGTACCTTCTCTGTTGGGGATTTTACATGGGAGATCAATGCTTCCATCCTTTCAAGATACTGTACAGACAAAGGGAAGAGGAAAGGGCACTATACAGAATAGATACTTGCTTAGAAAAGGCTGCATCCACAGAATGTTTCCAGTTTAGACGTGAGTCTGAGGCAATCAAGAAGATCTCTACCTTTCTTTAAAAAAAACAAACAAGTAAAACTCCTTTATTGAGCTTGAGTATCAATTAAAATCAGGCCAACATGTTTAGGCCAAGATGGCCTTCTTCATGGCACATCATCCACAGAATTTGATTTACGAAATTGCACTTTTATACGCATTTATGGAGCGATTGCATACTTTTAAATGTAGAATATATACTGTAGAAAGATGGGATTGAATACTGTGAGTGAGTCAACACTGTTGTACTGTATGACCTCACTGAAACCCCTTAAGAGGAGCCAAAGGCTGAGGACACAACTCTGACTATTTACAGTGTAGTCATATCTTTATTTTTAATTATTATTATTAGTAGTAGTATTGTGTTGTTGCTGTTTTCAGAGTAGAGTATAACAAGCTGTGATCTCTATTTGTCATTTCAAATAATCTAGAATATCCTGATTTACAGTAAGATACAGGGATTGCTGAGCAAACTTTTTTTATAATCAATATGTCCACTTCTCTCCCTCTTTCTTCTTCTTCTTCTTATTCTCTCTCTCTCTCTCTCTCTCTCTCTCTCTCTCTCTCTCTCTCTCTCACACACAGATTCCGTTAATAGAGGACCAGAGCAGAATCGCTGCCATCTGACCATGAGCAACATCTCTCTTCCACGTCAGGAGCGCCACATCCCAGCGTCTCCCTCTCAAGAAATCCACAACAAACAAACAAACAAACAAAGGAAAAAAACAAACAAACACAAAAACAAAAAAAATACTGTGCCTTCAACCAACCCTAGCAGTACTACACCATTCTGACCTGCACCTACGAAACCCCACAGGTGGAGGAGAAAGACAACTACAACAGCACCACCTTTGCCCTACGGACGAACTACAGATGTTTGTGGATGGCAGAGATTCAAGCTCGCCCCTCTCTACGGACTAAACCACAAGGGCATGTCTTATGTGAAGTTCTGTTTCTTTTAACCCCCCGTGTTGAGAAACGTTGAATATTAATACGATGTGCTAGTGATTTGCTTCATATTGGAAGAAATCCCTATCTGTGCAATATCAGTTGATATATTTCTGTGTGAAGCCGTAATGTGGAAGTAGACTTTTCTGGATGAGTTTTTCGGCTCAGTCTGTTTATTTTTTTAAATACTGTCCTCCTGATCTCTATTTTTCTAAAAAAAAAGAAGATGAATATATAGTAAATATAAATATATATACATAAGATGATATTCTTTACTGGTGGAGTGGGCACGTGTCCCTAAGCACAAGAGAGGCCAGCCATTTGGTTTTTAGACAGTGGAGTTTCAGACTTATAAAAAAAAAGAGCCTCCCTCTATTTAAGGGCCAAAGCCATAGCCTGCAACTGTACTCGTCAGGTTTTGTTTGGTAAGGAGCACACAAAGATACCCATTATGACCTGCTGAAAAGACTGTGTGTGTGTGTGTGTGTGTGTGTGTGTGTGTGTGTGTGTGCGCGTGTGCGCATGTGTGTGTGTGTGTGTGTCCTCGCTTACTCCGGAGATCTTACAGTCAACAAAAGTAAGATGGAGGTGTTGGTGTGTTTATTGGTTGAAGTTTTGGTTTCCTACATCAGATGAATTGATTTTACTGACGTAGCTAGCCATTCTCTACCTAATTGTGGCCTGTTCTTGCTGAACGTCAAGTTATTTTGTACTCCCCTCTGCATATCAATACATTACTTGGTGTGTGAACACATACGAGCATGTGTTTGCTGGGTGGGTTATGTTGGTAATCAAGACCTTCTTTAACTGCAATTTTGTGACTACGTGGAACCTGTATCCTTTAAGCTGCTACCTTGTACTGTGTTGTCTGGATATATCCAGCGTTATTCCTGAAAAATTATTATCCTTGAACAATCAACTCATTCAATACCTCGCATATAATGTTATATTAACAAATTTAGAGGTAACTTGTTATTTGTACTGTATTTTGTCATTGGTTGATATGATGTTAGCTTAAGTCACTAAATCTCCCTGTGCCCCTTCCCCAAACCCTATACAGGATTTGATTGATTTATTTGCAGTTCAATAATATTCTGTTTAAAGTACTGTTGAATAAAGCTGACAGATTCAGGGTAGATTTTGCGAGATGCTAAATGTAATTCAGCACAATGTCATACAATTTATTCAGTTAAAAATTACCAGGGTTTAGCCATTTCAGAAATGTGCTAATTAATTTGGCAAAAACTACTGACAACTCATGTCACTCATTAACAAGTGTGAAGAGAAATGCAGTACCGTATGTGTCTACGTGTATGTGTAAATTCAGATTCTCAGAGAGTCTTAGATTTTTGTATTATTACTTTACTTTTCAGGGGTAGACTCACTGCCAGAAATGGTAGAATCATGGAACCAGATTATGAGTGCATTCTCCAGCAGAGGGCATATCATCATAAGGAAAATGTAGTAAATATGTTATTATTCATTAAATTACATTCATTTTATTCTGAATTCCACACAGAAAAAAATAGGCTACAGTGAGGACAGTGTGCAATGGACTCACTCATAATTAATGGAATCAGAGCACTTACTTTAGGCCTGAGAGTTTCACCACCACAACACAATGTCTTCAGCCATGGTGTAATCACTTCATGATGCCTATGAACACATACAATAGCACAATACATTTGTTTTTATAAACGTTGAGCTATGACCCTGAGATCTGAAAGTATCTGAACAGCAAAGCTGAGTATTCAGAACACAGGCTGTTTCAATGTCCACAGACACTGACAATAACAACATTTTTCATCAAATGATTATTCTTTTTTTTTTTCTTTAAGAAAAGCACTTAATCAATGTCCTACAAAAGATAATGAAGTGAAGACTGTTGTCATTTTTGAAACCACATTACAACATGAACACTTGGGTTAATATCATGTCATTGCAGAGGTCCCAACCATCCCACCTCAGTTGACTGGTTATTGGGCATTTCCTCAAAGCAGTCTGATTTCTGTGTTGCTCCATTACCCTCCCATGCATCCCACTTTCCTTAATGACTGTCCACCTCATGCTCACCCCCAAAATGAAGCTGCCAAATCGGTTTTGAAGCCAAATTTATGATGTTCTCTCTATCTATATGTCTGGCTGAAGTGTTTTTACATGTAAAACCTCATCCCTTTAAATGTTACATTGTGTTTTTAAGGAAGAGAAAATATCAATCCTGTTTGTTAAATTGTTGATAGCTCCAGAGATTCATGACAGTTATAAAAAATAAAAGGATTATAACATTTGGTGTCTATGAATACTACTGTATATTGGGTGACATTGCATGCAGACTACTGAAGGCATGCAAAATGCAACGCTGAGGTAAACCAGTAGAGGGCGACACAGTACATGTAATAACAGAGACTTTTTTTTCTTTCTTTAAATAAATACAAAATGTATTAATAAACTGGTCTGACACACTGTCGGCCAAGAGTCAGCTAGATGGTCATATTCAAGTTTAACATGGGATAAAACTGCTTATTTGTTGCATATCTCCCAGCTTTATGATCATTTGTGGTATTACCAAAGATCCTTCATTATCAAAGATTGCAGAGAGTGATGGCAGTTTTGAAGCCTGCTGGTCAGGTCACTCAAGTGTGTGAACGATGGACTGAAAAGGTGAGACTTGATGGACAACATAGTGCAGCCAATCGGGGTTGAGCGAACCATTTTTATCTGCTCCTTGCCACATGACGTGTGAAATCTTGTGTTTGGGATTATTACCAGGTTATTTTTATAAAGTAATGTTATCTAACTAATTTTTGATTCATACTAATGAAATGGATAACGTTTTGAGCCGTAGTTTTCTTGAATATGAATATATGTTGGTCATACTGTGTTAAGTATTTTGAAATAGTTATTATGGTTTAGCGCCAAAACAGCAGTAGGCTACCGGATTAGCAGCGTTATCTCATGCTAGCAGGCAAGCTTGTGTCTATTGAGAATGTTAATCACTTAACTTCAAGACAGTAATGTAAGACGAAATATGTAAAACTTACCATTTAACTTGTGTTTGCAAAAAAAAACCGGTACGTTTCTACTATTATGGTTTTGGTACATGCTATTTACCCCTTTCATTATGCTAACTATGAGTCTAGCATAGTTGAGTTGGCTTGCTGGATATTTTGTACAGTCAAGGCAGTTCGCAGTCTTAAATTTCTGGTTATACACACCAATGTCTTTCTAATAATGTAGAAACAATGACGAGCAGAGAAAGAACAAAGAGGACCAGAACCAGAGCTACAGACCTTACTTCATATGGTTTGGAAAATAAAGTCGAGATTGATGAACATCAAAAACAACGAAGACGGGCTCTCCAAGCACGTCATCGAGCCACCTTAGCTAGCCTGTTCGATTCTTTAAAAACAGTCGTCTGTCCAGGCAGCAAGAAGACTCCTGCAAAGGTAAATACAGTGAGTTTCTAAATCCCTAATGCCCCACATTTTAAGCCTGTATGTGCCTTCGACTCTTACCTCGCAATAAGCGGAAGTAGAAGGCTCTTCACTTAGGCTCTGGACCAACAGTTGTTTCTTTCTTGCCATCTCTGATTTAACTGAATATTGAGTGTAATTGTGCCTTAAGATAAACATGACAGTTTTACTCTCAGGCTTGACTACACAGATCTCATAGGGTGATATTAATTGGACTCTATCCTCACACCCTGAATAGTCTACTAATAAACCAAAAGCTGAAGGGTTTAACAAATCAATGAATAGGCCTAGGCCTACTACATATTGGTTGACCTTTTTGAATTTACCTTATATTTCCAGATGTAACCCTGGAGGATCATAGCCAGATATTTTGTGGTGCATATATCCCAAAATTGTGTGCTTATTTTACTGAATTGTGTGCTCATTTTACTAAATTGTGCATTGTGTGCACAATTTACTAAATCATGTGCACGTTTTATAGCTTGTGTCACCCATCTAAAGTTTAGATTTTCCCAGGTTACACACTTTACTTAGTTGTGCTCACATTTTCATTAGCACACAATTAAGTAAAATGTGTGCACAGTATAATAAAATGTGTGTGCACAATTTACTAAAACGAGAGCACAACATGCCAATTTGTGCATGGAATATAGTCAAATTATACCACAACTTAGAAAAATGAGAGCAAAATTGTGTGAAATGAGCGCACATTCTATTGGTATACAACCACTTCTTGCAAGGACACGTCCTGGGCTTCACAGTTACATGTAGGAGCCAATTCACCATACCTTTAATGCTGAGGTCATGAAAGAATGCACAAAACATATAACATATCCATGCAATACATTAAATGCATTACATAAAATGTGTGGTATTAAATGAAACACATGAAAAAGGCATAACACCAGAAATCATTATCATACAGTATTTGTTTTGTGATCCTTTCTCAGTTTTGAGATAAAGCTTTTATTGAAGCTGGAGTTTATCAGTTTATCTGTCTGGCACATACATTTAAAACATTTTATGAAACGTGATGCCTGGTGGTCTTAACACTTACCACTGTCACTCATCAGGAGCAATGGATCTCAGATTTCCATTTGTGTGATGAAAAACAATGTGTTTGTACCATTTTAAACATGGTACATTGTGTTATAGCATACAATTATATTATCATGTATTTAGTGAGATCTATGTAAAGCTTGTGTTATGTCGTTTGATTACTTCTTAAAGCTGTGATTTCCTGTGTTTCAGTGGAAGATTCTGGATCATGCCAAAGGATACCTCAAAGAGAAGGAGATGTGCCTCAACTATTTGCTCTCTTTGAAACGTTAGTATCCATGCTGAACTGGATAAACAGCCACAGTTGACTATTTTGCTATATCAATTCTTGCAACAGACTCACAAAATCAGCCCACAACATCATACTCACTACTTCCCTGTCCACTAATGAATAGCTCAGTGATTCAGTTTGTGTCTGACCTTATCCAGCATAGATAATTCATGAATCTGATTTATTCACACTAATGATATATTGGCTGAACTTGTGCAGTTAATTTGTGAATCTGCTGAATTCACATTAACATAATGCAGCCACGTTATTGTAATTTGCCTACGGGTAACATTGTCTGGAATGTAACAGTTGAATAACGTATTGCATAGTAGTCTGTAGCCATAAATAAGTATTTTAAGTTGTCATTTTTGAAAATTCCCTGAAATGTGCCGAATTAAAGTTTTTTGTTATTTGTTTGTATTACAAGGGTCTTACCTGGGGAGAGAGGAAGGGCCCAATAGTTTGCAGGACGTGAAAGAGCATTTCCGAAGCCTCTGCTCCAATTGCGTGTAAGCACTTTGTAGTAACAGAGCGTCGCCACCAGATGGCAGCATACCTTCATGGTAGACTGGTAGCCCCCTCCTGGATATTGTTGCACTTTGCACTTTGCAGGCATCATCACTGATGGGTTTGTCTGCTTCAGTATGGCAGTCTGTGTCCTCATGAAGCCAAGGATTTCCTGGGTTTCAGTTAAGATGCATAAGTGGTGCCATGTCATAGGAAATAAACCCATAGTCATATCTTCCATGATGTATTCTTATCTTAACACGTTTATTCTCGGTGAGTGAATGAGTGTTTGTGTGTCATATTTATTTTCCTCTGTCTCCTGCCTTTTCTTCCCTTCTTTTTCTGTCTTCTTTTCTTTTTTGTACCTCCTTCCACTCTCTTTCACCCCATTGTCTGTTTATTTTCCACCATTCTCTCTCTATTTATGCCTCCCTTTTCTCCGTCCTCTTCTCCTACTTCCCTCTCTCCATCGCTCTCTCCCCATCTCCCTCCTCCCTGTCCCTCTCTCAGCCTGGAGCCCTCCAGCAGGCGAGGCCGGTACCGGTGCCCAGTGTTGCCCAACGTGGAGGAGGAGGAGGTGGCCCCGGAGGAGAGCGGCAGCGAGATCTCCCCCGATGACCCCGCCGACGAGACGCCCTTCTCCCAGTCCTCGGACCTCTCGGCCTCCAACATCCAGGAGTTTGAAGGGTGGGTTCGTCTCGAGGAGCTGCCTCCTAATTGATCTCTGAAGATCAGTGTTGCTTTAGGGCGCTTTCACACCACTAGTTTGATTATTTGGTCCGCATCAGTCAATGAAATTGTTACTATGTAGCATATAGACTCCAGTGAGGTCCGCTTTCACACCAGCAAACGAACCAAAAAAATGGCACGATTGAGGTTTCAGCAATGTTTATCTTCCGGTAGAAATAAGCGTCAATTTTGACTCCCTATTTTGACCTAGTACAGTCTATGGTTTGGACCCCAGTTTGCGTTCTCACCAGAGGGACAGCACCAGAGTCTGATGCTTTCACACCAACGAAAATCAACCAAACTAAGAGCTTTTGGTTCGAATGGATCGTTTGGTGTGCACCAACTGCTGTTGGTGTGAAAGCACTCTTAGCCTCTTAATAATATATTGCGAAGTTCGTGTGAGAATGTCGTCCACTCCCCAGCATCCCATAAAGGTGATTGTGGAAGATCAGTGTACTGTTTCTTACCTTTTTATTGACGCCTTAGTGCTTTCAAGTGTGTTCTCTGTCATTGTAGTGTTGAGATAATGGACTATGTCTTTTATTGTCGTTAATTCTAAAATGGTTGATTATAGTAATTGCACTTTAAGCGTTGTGTTCAAAGTTAAAATATTCCCCTGGTGTTGTAACAGTTGTAGGGAAATATGTGACCTTCCACGGCGAAATCAGTCACAATGTCCAAATTTTCAAAATCAAAGTTATTACGTTTTCAGGAAGGGGCATAATCAACCTTCAAAACGATACCTATATCTAATGAATTGAACGTCATATTACTGAAATATAAACATTCAAAGGAGTTGAGTTCATCCTGTCATGCCAATAGAAAAACGGAGAAATCTGCCTTTGAAGTTAACCGTCGGCTCAACACTCACGAACGCTTTGTAAGGTCGCCGCTATTACAAGATTTACGGTACTTGTATCAACGACACAGCACGCGGATGGCTTGGTGGTTGTCGATGAGTGCATTTACCGTAAAGCGGCAAAAAACGAGACGCCTCTAACTTCCTGCTTCCTCTAACTTTCTCACCTCAACAAACTCACGTTTTTAGACTACAAAAGGTCAGTTTTTCGGCGAAATGTATTCACGGCCGTACAGTGTAGACCTCCCACTGTTTCAAAACACTTACAAAAAAAAATCCACGATTTTAGCACAAGTGACATAAATGGCCATTTTTCTCAGAAACGCCTGTTGCGACAAGCGACTGGTTTTGCCGTGGAACGTCACATATGAAGGCGATATCATCCCGATCACACTGCATATCAGATGGGTATCATAATCAGGGAATTTGGCTATGGGGTGATGTGTCAAGGCTGACGTATTATTTCTCACAGCCCAGATGCAATCTGTTGTCTTCTCATACGGCGCGTGCTAACAGACCCATTTGTGCAGCGGCACGCCAAACACCTGTTGCCCCCGGTGGTCTTCTCCTCTGAAGTGGCTCAGAAAAGGAGCGATTTCGGCTGCTCAGAAGGAGCAGGAATTCTGCCTTTTCTCCTTCGGGCCACTCTTACCTGAGTTATCGTTCTTGTCCGCCGAGAGCACAGCCGTTAGCCCTGAGAGGCAGCTCAAGGGCTCTTTGTTTTCCCGAGCCGGCCGCTGCCAAGCCCTTGGCACACCTGGCAGCGCTCGGGCAATGGAGGGTATCTGCCCCCCCCAACCCCCCCTCTTCCCCCCCCTTCCCCATCTGGCCAAGTGTTCTTCAGAGTGCACGGGAGAGTGATTTAGTCACTCCTCCGAACCACTTGCTCTTGATTGCTCTTATTAAAAGACGGCCGGGTACAGATGTGCGCCGGGCGATGCCAACGGAACGCTCGCCCGCCCGCTTCGCCAGGGGCCTCCCTCCCCCTTGGGACCTCACAGGGGGGAATTAAAGCCTACCTCAAAACGTCACGCGGTGTTACATTGTATTAATCACTGCCTTGGCACACAACGCTACCCCCCCCCATCTCCCCGCCTGCTCACCTTGGCAGCCGAAAGGGGGGGGGGGGGGGGAGAGAAAAGAAGTTTGGTTTGCCAGCGCTCTGCCAAAAGACTGCCTCGCCCGTAATGGGGCCCCCCCGTGCACTTCCGACTTCTTCCCCTCTCTCGCCGCCACTTCTTCTCCAGTCTTATCGAGAGCTGTCGGAAAAAAGTCTTCTGGAAATCGGTTGTTCCACCCGAGGGAGAGTCTTCCCCCAACATGCATTCTGATTCTGCGCCGAGGAGCCCCCGTGTCCACACAGACCTGCTCCGTGTGATATCAAATATATTCAGTATCTTGATTCTCAAATTATTCAACAGCTGCACAGTTTTGTTTTGACCTGGAGGTACCGACTTACTTTTTTTTTTTTTTTTGCGCTTCCCTGGCTTCAACCATCTAAAATGTATGGAGAGACAAAAAATGTATGTCTGAATAAATGTATGAATCTAATCCTTATGTTAAATTAATGACGTCTGTTGAATGTATTGTACATTTTCTTGTCGCTGCCGTGTTTTGCTGTGACATGAAGACATTGCTGTTCCTTGAGCCCCTACACTTTCAGCCATATGTAGCAGCCACATATATATTTATGAATCAAGCTCCTATGTTAAATTCATTTTTAGATGTACAGTACGTACAGTACGTACATTTTGAGTAGCTTCTCCTCTTGATGTCTGGTTACCCCTAGGGTGCTGGTGGATAGGAGTTTGGATTTCTGCTGCCAGATACCGAAGCTGCTGCTAGTGCACATCCAGCTGAAATGTACATGATTTTGCTGCCAGAAAGTGTCTGTCTGTCGAAATATCTATATCAATCGAGTTCTCGTGTTGAATTCATTCCTGAAAGGTACATTTCAAATTGATTTCAGGGGTGCATATCCAGATAGAACTGTCTATAATTTTGCTGCCAGAAACACGATGCACACACAAACAAACACACACACACACACACAAATGCAGACACAGACATATTTGTACTTGTAAATAGATGGAGCGGGTACTTCTGCTGTTGTGTTGATTTGTGTGGTGGTGTTTGGAGCAGGTACTTACAGATCTGTTAGGTTGATTTGTGTGTCTGTGTTGGGGTGCAGGTACCTGCACATGTGATATGCTGATTTGCTTGTCTGTGTTGGGGTGCAGGTACTTGTACTTCTGCTGTTAAGTTGATTAATGTTGTGGTGTTTGGTTGTTGATTTGTGTGGTGGTGGTGTTTGTGGTGTTGATTTGTGTGGTGTTGGTGTTTGTGGTGTTGATTTGTGTGTCTGTGTTGGGGTGCAGGTACTTGTACTTCTGCTGTTGGTGTTCAGTAATGTTGTGGTGTTTGTTGCGTGTCTGTGTGTTGAGGTGTAGGTACTTGTACTTCTGCCGTTGTGTTGATTTGTGTGGCGTTTGTTATGCTGATTTGTGTGGTGTGTGTTATGCTGATGTGCGTGTCTGTGTGTGGGGTGCAGGTACTTGTACTTCTGCTGTTGTGTTGATTAATATTGTGGTGTGTGTTGTGTTGATTTGTGTGGTGTGTGTTGGGGTGCAGGTACTTGTACTTCTGCTGTTGTGTTGATTAATATTGTGGTGTGTGTTGTGTTGATTTGTGTGGTGTGTGTTGGGGTGCAGGTACTTGTACTTCTGCTGTTGTGTTGATTAATATTGTGGTGTGTGTTATGCTGATGTGTGTGGTGTGTGTGTTGGGGCGCAGGTACTTGTACTTCTACTGTTGTATTGATTAATATTGTGGTGTGTGTTATGTTGATTTGTGTGGTGTGTGGTGTGTGTGTTGGGGCGCAGGTACTTGTACTTCTGCCGTTGTGTTGATTAATATTGTGGTGTGTGTTACAGTATGTTGATTTGTGTGGTGTGTGTTGGGGCGCAGGTACTTGTACTTCTGCTGTTGTGCTGATTAATATTGTGGTGTGTGGTGTGTGTTGGGGTGTTGATGTGTGTGTGTGTGTTGGGCTGCAGGTACTTGTACTTCTGCTGTTATGTTGATGTGTGTGGTGTGTTGGGGTGCAGGTACTTGTACTTCTACCGGCAGACGCTGGAGCTGCTGGTGCGTAGCGGGGTCCTGGCTCCGGAGCAGACGGGCCTGGCCGTGGTGTCGGAGGCCATCTCGGGCCTGTGGGGCAACCTGCCGCCGGAGCGCCGCGCCGCCTTCCAGCAGTGCACCCTGGGAGCCAGCCCCTACGCCTGGATGGGCTGCTGCTTCCTGAAGCAGGAGGCGCCGGCCGAGGAGGACTGCTCCCCGGAGTCCTCCCAGCTCCCCAGCCAGGAGGAGGCGTCCACGTCCTCCATGCTGCAGGAGGTGAGTGTGTGTGTGTGTGTGTGTGTGTGTGTGCGAGAGTGTGTTGGCTGGCCTTGTGAGTGTGTCGCATCTGGTCTCATTAGGAGGGGGTGTTTTTGGGAAGGTCTCTGTGTGTGTGTGCATGTGTGCGTTCGTGCGTGCATGTAAATATGTGCATGCAAGTGTGTGTGAGCATCGATGTGCATGTAAGAACATAGGCTTGTGTGTTTGTATGTGCATGTTTGCATGAAAACATTGGGCATGGGTGTGTGTCTGTGTGTCTGTGTGTGTCTGTGTGTTTTTGTATGTGTGCGTATGAGTTTGACAACAGGGCCATGTTTGTGTGTGTGTGTGTGTGTGTGTGTTTGTGTATGTGTGTGTCATGGTGTGTGCAAAGGGCTCTCTCACCACAGCCAGAGGCAGCAGTGTCCATGTCTCCTGCACACACACACACACACACACACACACACACACACCTCCTCCACCTCCACCTCCTCCTCCTCGTCCTCCTCCTCCTCCTCTCTCCCACTCCGTGTCCAGCCAGAGACAGCGCGGGGCTGTTTATCTCTGGCCAGAGGCGAGATGCCTTATCGGGCGGCGGCAGAGAGCAAAGAGCCGCGCGCCCGCACTGCACCCGCACAGCGCCCCTTCGCCAGCCACCTCTGGACGTGCCAGCAGGACGCTCTCCGGACAGATGCCATCACTTAATCTGCCATGCTGCTGCTGCCCGTGTGAGAGAGAGAGAGAAGGAGAGAGAGAGAGGGAGGGAGAAGGAGAGAGAGATAGAGAGAGAGAGAGAGAGGTGGAGAGGAGACCCGGGAATAAGCCGTCCACCAGGAAATCTCTTTTCCACCACCTGTGCACAAATAGGACACTTGGATTGCTTGAGTTATTTTTTTTATTTTTTATTTGTCGGTGTTATTGTTGTTGTTGTCATGTCGTCACCACCATTGTTTTTTTTTTTTTGCGAGAGAGTGTGAGATGCGGGGGCAATGCCAGTTTTCAGGAGCATTTATGGGACTGAAATTGGGTGCCAGGAACATGTCTAGCCAATCTTCGGAGGCCCAGAAAATAAGCGTCTGAATAAGGCCCAAAATAGCCCGCTGTGTAAAGTCCTGGAGGACAGTGCAGTATATGCTCATTTGAAAGTCCTGGACAAAGGCATTGTTCTCATTTAAAGCGCTGCGCAAGTCTAGGCACATGAGAAAAGTTGGGAAAGAGAAAAAGCCCTTTGTGTTATTGGCTGTTGTTCGCGGTGCTTTACTGTAACTCCTGCCTCCTTATAGAATGCGAACCAACAGGTGTCTGTCTCTTGGCATCTTAATGAAGGATTACATATGGTCCTGGTGGATCTGGAATTAGCAAAAGGAAAAGAATGAAACGAGAGCTGTTAAGTAGTTCTATGTTAAAGACATGTCCAGGAATGAAGCACGCAAGATTAAAAGTAGCATTTAGTAATTGAGATTTTCTGTAAAAAAAAATTAATCCCCTAGAGTGCTATGTATGTTGATGGCAGAG
>NC_085010.1:25100731-25115731 GCF_963854185.1 Sardina pilchardus
ATTGGCCGTCCACACAAACGGCCAGGGAGCATGCTACTTGGCCAGCCCTGCATCTCATGTCCTCCTTACACAAATACACACACAAACACAAACACAAACACACACACACACACACACACAGCTTGTGCTCAGTGCAGGGCCCTTGCAATCGATACCCTGCTCAGCACTCCCAGTGCCTGAAGCTAACGGCTAATCAGCAGGACGTGTGCAGGCAAGGGATTCATGGCTCTAGTCTTCCTCCCCGACGCCTACGCCACCCCCACACTACCCCACTACCCATAATCCCTCTTGTCCTCTCTGCTGGCACAAGCGTGGTGGTTCTGTGCAAAATGTGAATTGAAGCCACCTGTCTTCATACTTAAGAGGAGTCACCGAGAAAAACTTGCCAACGCACTCTGCAGTTCGCTCGCTCTCTCTCTCTCTCGCTCTATCTCTCTCTCTCTCTCTCGCTTTCTCTAGCTCTGCAGATTAATGGCAAATGTACGCTCATTCTCTCCTTCCCACTTATTAACTTTTGATTTTTTTTGTACTAACAGCAGCAGTAATCATGCCTAAATTGCAGGCAGAGGAGAGTCGTAATGAAAATTCTTTAAAGAAAAACATGGTTTACCTGGTTAATTAATCCCTTTGCTGTATGACGTCAGTGTGTTGAGTGCACACACTGTATGCTGTGAGTAGCCACAGTACGTGGTGCTGCACATAGTCAGTGCTGTGGGTAAATGTGTGTGTCCACAGCCCTGAGCTGCCGCCATCATCCGGAGGAGATTTCGAGAGGCTGAGGGAGATCTACAAGGACATCATGGGTTTTGTGAAGGGCCACATGTCCACAGAGCTGGAGTTCACTGAGGTGGGTCTGCCATGTGTACTTGTGAGATTAGGCTATACCGTATGCATGGACGAAGGCTGTTCAGGTACCTATTTGTTGCTGGTGGAGCGTTAACTGTGCTGTAACTGCATCTTCTGTTATGTTTTGCTCCTTACAAGTTCACTCCGAACACAAAGATATGGTTTGCCCAATAATAGGAATTTTTAACAAGTGCATAAATAACATGCCGATTCATAGGTGCAACAACCAAGCTGGTCCGTGTAGACTTTGATTACATTGACAATAGCTGCAGGTTCAAACACACCTGGCTCCACCGGAAACACATAAGTACCTGAACAGCCTTCCGTTCATATGGCCTATTTAATTGTGCTGCAGACTACATACTTAGTTTAAATGGGCTCCAATATTCTTCAGAACGCTTATTCTAATTGCTGTTTTGTCAGTATTTCCTGAAGGATAGTGCATAAAAACCATCCTCATTTTAACATATTTCCACCAACTGGATTTTCATGGTCTTTTACTATAGTGTTTAGATCATCAATTGAGATGAAAAAATGGAAAAATAAACTCTGTCGCAGTTAGTTTTGGGTCAGACCTACCTTACTTTGCCTAGACTAATAGTGCCGCGGACTACATGCACGTTGTAGCCCTACACTCATAGCAACACTGCTGGAACCCATCAGCAATCAGCATTTCCCTGCAGCCAATCAGCGCTCTGTGTGTGTGTATGCACGCAGGAGTTTGAGAAGAGAGAGAGCAACACACACAGCTCACTGACAGCACCAGCGTCACAGTTCAGCTTTGCATCAGTCCGCGGTTCAGCTGTGTTGCGAGCTGTGGGCGGGGGGTCCGCACGGATCGTGCATCAACCTTGGACTGTTGCACCACTAGGAGTTGTAATTCATTTGAATTAAAACATGTTTCCTGTGTTGTGGTCCCACAGCATGAGTCATAGCCACATGTGGTGTAATTACACCTGTTAATGTTCCTTCTGAACTATATATATATATATATATATATATATATATATATATATATATATATAAAAAAGAGAAATAAAAAATATTACTTTAATATAAATAGTATTACCACTGTGTAACATAAGTGAGTAGTACTGCAGTTTATAGGGGTGCCTGAATACCTGATGCTAAGTTAAGAAGACGGTGAAAATCCAACCCTATGCTGGCTAGGTTTAATAGCGTGCCTCTCAACATCTCTCCTCGATCCTGAGTCCTCCAAGCTCGTTCCCACTGATCTATAACGGGATACACTGGATAGACTATCCCATTGTTGCTGCCCCATCATTCTCTATCTATCTAGATCAGTGAGGACGAGGATCGAGGATCGAGGAAGGAAGGGAGGGTGTATAAAACACCAAATGAGAGGCACCCATAGAGATTGTATGCACCCCATGGACATGCTGAAAGCATGATGTTTGCACTGAGGTTGTGCAACATTCCTCCAGAAAGAATGTACAACTATAAATAAAATGGACTGACTAAAATAAGTCGGTCTGTACACTCTGGAGAAGAGTCAGAGATGTACAAAATATAATGCACACTTTGAAAAATGCCCCATTTAATGAATTGACTTGTATACTGACTTGTATTTGTTAGGAGCTGTGCATGACTGCAGAGTACCAGGAGCTTTTCCTCAAGTGCGCAGAGAGCTTTGGAGAGCCGTTGCCGCCCCCGTTGCTATGACCCCCGCCAACCCTCTGCCTCGTTCCCTCTACTTATCTGGTGGATGTTGATTTTTTAAGAGCACTCGTTAATTGTGTTGTCGAACCCATCTAGATGATGTAGAAGTCCGGAATGTTAACAGGCTTTGTTTTTTTATGTGTTTTTTAAATATGTGGCCATGTTCACAACTAAATCTTATATTATGACGTTTTCCTCAGTTGATGTGTTGGCATACTTGTTATGTGTGGCAGCGGACATGTTTTTCTTAATAAATGCATCCTTTTGAAAACCTTGGAAACCCATGATTTCACTGCTAGAAACATCCCAATTTGTGTAATTTAGCAATATATTCAGCAGTGTCAGAATATGAGGGTTTGCTTTCATGTTTGCAGTGTTTCAGAACTCCTTATATTAGTGCATATCCTGGATAGCTGGTGTTATGACGTGTTTATCTGTCCTCCATATAACAATATACCATCAAAATGAATTTGCAGACGATACCAAAAATAGTGTCTCAATAAAAAGCATGCCTCAAAATTGGCAAATTGTTACATGGTGTTGCTCTAAGGTTGACTGAAATAGTGTTGCAAACCTCGGGAAATTTTGGGAGTGAGAAGTGTTGGCGTGGATTTTGGCCTGCAGTGAATAGTAGAGGTCTCAGCATGGGGGACCGCCTGTAGTGAAGCTTCTGGTAGTGCTCACGTCACCACACGCACACACACACACACACACGCGCGCACACACACACACACACGTCTATAAATAATGATCACAGCCGTCTGGCAACTTCTTTAACACCCCCCCATCTGTGCGGCGTGAGGGTGTGAGTGAATGGAATCTTTTGATCTGTACCGTGTAATGGACGCGTGTTAGCGTGTGTGTGTGTGTGTGTGTGTGTGTGTTAACACACCTCGAGTAGTAGTAAGCAGGACCAGAACTGTTTAATCGAACCATAAAACCATAAACGAACCAGCTTTACACCGTTGTCAGTCAGCGTAGCCCAAGTCTAGGCATTAAACTTTAAACTGTATTAATGACGCGCTCCTCCCTCTCCTTATAAAACTTTTAATAAGCCCCTCTGATAAGAGAAATGATGTCTGGCCACCTCAATTAAGAACGCGGGACAGAAGATGGCGGTGACGGAGGGACAGGCACGCACAGTGAATGCGTCGAGGAGAAGAGGAGAGGAGCCTCGTATCATTAGCACTCAATTCAGCCATTTTGCGACGCTGCCCGACTGCCAACCCTGGGCCCGTATCTCCTCCCGCTCACTTATCTGGTGTCGGTGTGGAGAGCCTCGGCAGTGTGTGTCTGTAGCCCCCATTGTGTGTGATAGTGTAATTACCTTGCAGGAAAAAAAAAAGCAAGAGGACCCGCTGTTCTGCCCAACATCCTCCAGGGGGGATATATATCGCACACTGGCCTATTTAAGACAATGACAACGGGCAGGAGATATAAACATTTAACACCCCCATCTGGCTTTATTATTTTTTAACATGTATTTTCTTTTAAATAATCTATCCTTTTTGTCTGTATTTCTTTCTTTGGTCGCGTGCTTACCTGATAAAAAAAAAAGGGGGGGGGGGGGGGGGGGGCAGCATGGAGTTTTTGTTTGATGGTGAGTGGAGTGTCTGTGTTTTGGATGTAATATAATAACAAAGATCCTTAAATACCCTTTCAACCGTCTCTGCTAATAGTAATAGGTGAGGTGGATCTGTGCACATGTGTACCACCCATAGAGAGAGAGAGAGAGAGAGAGAGAGAGAGAGAAAGATGGAGAGAGAGAGGGAGGGATGGAGAGGTACCACCTGATGCTGTGCATGGGGACTAGAGATGTGGAGGGATGCCAGAGGACTGCAGAGAGACTGGCCTCTGGTGTTAACCTGCTGTTGGGCCTGAATGTGTGCAATCTTGCTGAGCCCCTTGGAGTTGTGTTGACTCCTGCTGCTGCCTTTTTTTTTTTTTTTTAAATAGCTGGACACAAAACAAAGGGAGGCACAGCATGGCTTATTTCGCTTTTTTAATTCAGGTAGCAGCGTATCTCTTTCAGCTCTGTTCAGACAAACAGCACATACAAACACACACACACACACACACACACACACACACACACACACACACACACACACACACACACACACACACACACACACACACACACACACACACACACACACACACACACACACACACACACACACACACACACACACACACACACACACACACACACACTTCCCTGTATTCAAAGCCCACTTATAAACACACGCACACTCTAATTGTCCACTCTACCATATAGGTGCAGTAGGTAATTGTCTATAATTTAAAATGCGTTTTGTGCCCATACATCACTCAGGCAATTTGAAAGGCACAAGGAAACGACAGGGTTCTAATTATTTCAATGCATTCTGTGATTAAAAAGAAAATGCAAATAAATTTTCAAAAAGTCACGATGCTGTGAATTTGGAATTGGTGTCACTTGATAACCTGCCTTTAGAATGATTTAATTATTCTGCGTTACTCTGAGTAGGCCTATATAAGCATTTTATTCATAGACAACAACAAAAACTTCACACTGCATCTATCAGCACACAGCACGGAACTCAAAATATGCACACTCACACACACGCATTTTGACACACCTGTCCATAATACGGTTCGCTCTTCCTGATGCATTAGCCCATGAACACACCTGGGACAGGTAGATCTAGCCAGGGAAGCCATGCATGTGGCAGTGAGTTGACCTCTGCCAGGAACACATGTCACACGCTTTCTGGGTATTTGTAACTTTGCATAATCCCTACCAACTGAATCATAACCAACTTCACTGGCCAAATACTGTTGACACATAAAAGGAATTTTGGCTTTGGCCATTGGTCATTCTCCAGAACATAATTCTACCATTCACATAACACAATACAGCGGCACATCACCTCTGTAACAGACTGCATTATCACTAAACCCAGCTCACAACCGACTATGGGTGCCTCTCCTCGATCCTCGGTCCTCGGTCCTCCAGGCTCGTTCCCACCGATCTATAACTAACACTGGATAGACTATCCCATTGGTGCCGCCCCATCATTCTTTGTGTAAATCAGTGAGGAGGACGAGGACCGAGGAAGGAAGGGAGGATGTATAAGAGACGAATGAGAGGCACCCTATGTGTCCCCAGCTCAAAACAGCACGATGTCAAGTGTCTGCACCAACCAGGCAAGCAGTCAGGACAGGACACACGTTTATTTCAAATCAACACGTCGAGGGGCCTGAGAAAAAAACGGCACCTGTGTGTACTCTGTCGGCCTGTTTATCCAAAAATGATGCGGCTAAAGAAATGCACAATTGGGGGAGCGCTGCTGGATGCCAACACCGCATTCAGGCCGGCGTTCCCATGACAACTCGGGTTTGAGGGCAGCTTGAGGTCATTTGAGCCGGAGGTCACTGCCACTCATCTCCTGTCATGCACAGGCTGATGTCATAATTCTGGTTAGGGGGCATATGGTGAGCAGTGGATGGCTGCCTGACTGCATCCGTACAAACGGCTAACCTGGATGGTCTGCTTTGCTCTCCCATCACAGTTTTCAAAAGCTGTGCCAAATGGAAATCTGTCCAATGGCCCATGTGATTGCTTGTTGTTGTAGCGGGTTACTGTCGCCATACAAAAGCAGTCGGTGTGTGACCACACCAAAAAACGAATGGAGCTCCCTTTCCCTTTGGCAAACCCCCAAGCCCCCAGTGAAAGCTTGCTCATCTAAGAGCTCTTCAGCCGAAAATGGGTTTTTAAGCTTTGGAGGGAAGAAGGCATAAGACCAACCCCCCCCCCACACATGTCCAGCTACAGAAAAATCGCTATGCCTTCAGGTGGACTACAGAAAAAAATCGCTATACCTTCAGGTGGACTTATGCGCTACAGACAGCCACATCTCAATCACTGCCTTTGACACTTCCGTAATATTCATTTTAAACACTACTGCACCCGTTAATATTCCCTTTAACGACGTATAATACTCTCTCACCTCCATACTCCACCGCTACTCTGTGGAGTTAGTGCAGTTCTGTTTACTCTTTTTTTTTTTAGTTAAGAGATAGACCTGTAAACATATAATTACATAACACTGATTTTCATTTTTGTTTTTTTAAAAAGGTAATATTCATACATGACAAAATGTCATGTACTGTAACAGCCATTCCAATTGTTCTCTTACAGGACGATGTTCCAGCGGTACAGAGACAAAGAGTTGTCTTCTAAGATTGTCCAAATGATGTATCCATGTTGTTGGAAAATCTTAAAATAAAAGTTTCAAATGAAAACACACAAAATGAGCCACACTTTTAGTTTAAGAAAGTCAGTCAAAGGTGGTACAAGTACTTTTGTCTGCTGTGTTGTTTGATCTAACAACTAGCAAACATGAAACAAGAGAGCTCAAATGAATCCAAGATGGCCGGGAGGGCTTTTGGAAAGAGCAGTACGGAATCTGTCATCCGCTTTCAGACTCCGTGGCCCATTTCCCCCAAACTAATTATGTCCACTCCTGTCTGGCCGTGTCTTTTTCGGGATATCATTTTGTCGGCACATGCTTCTGCCTCTCGTTTCTTGGGCCCCGTGTCTTCTCCCGCTCTCTGTTTACCCTGGGCCACCCGTCAAATAAATGGTTCTGTTGCGCTCGTATGTTCGGAATTGCGTTCGCGGCCGCGTGAAGAAATAATGCAGCAGAAAATTGCCCAGATGAATGAGCACAGGCGCCTTTTTTTTTCCCCCCTCTCTGCTGGCCCTCTCGCTTACACACACACACACACACACACACATACGCACACACACACAAAGAGGCAAAATGACTTTTCAAGGCTTCGGCCTGAGCTCTCCATTAGCGGGGAGCCAGGCATTCTCTTGAAGGCATGGCTGCATTTATCCCAGCAAAATAACAGCTGGGTGTCCGCACAGTGGTGCCCGGCCTCGCGGTCACACACACACCGAGAGTGGACGCGCTCTGGAACAACTGTCATCCGTCACCGACTGTCATCTCTCCTCAACCCGCGCAAACCACCCCCCTCCGCCCCTGCCACTGCAGACCCCCTCAGTAAATAAATGATAGTCCAGTGAGCAAGTTCCTGCTCTATGTTCCGACTTTGACCACCAAGACATATTATACTGTCTATATATATATATATATATATATATATATATATATATAGACAGTATAAAAAGACCTCCAATATTTTTTGAGGACACATTCAACAATTGTCTCTTCTCCACTGACAACACCACTTCGGTGAGGACGGATAGCACTCTTCCTGGGCGGCCTACGCTCACGTTGTCCACACGGATCACACGGCCCACGAAGAGGCGGTGCGCTGGCCTCGCCCTACGGGGGAGCCGAAACGGGGTGGACGTCAGTCCGAGGGGCTCCAGGTGACTCAGCGGGATCTTTGCAAAATGGACTCGCTTTTTGAAGGACGACTATTCTCTCCTTTCCAAAAAGGCTCTTTTTATTTTCTATTTTCTACTCCGTGGTCTTTTGTGGGGGGGCTGCGTGGCGAAGGTTTCGGATGGATGGGTAGAGCTAGCTGTTGTTGTCGGCCGTCATGTACTTGAGCGCGGCGAAGCCGTAGCGTCGAGACATGTTCTGCTGGAACTCCTCCTTGAGCGTCTTGAGGCAGACGCGGTACTGCTTGTTGGAACGGAACTTGGTGATGTCGAAACTGGGCGCGTGCGGCATGTGGATCATGAAGGCGTTGGGCAGGACGATGAATTCATGCTCCTAAGACACAGACAAAACAAAAAGAGGCTCGTTTAGAATAAGCTGTAATCTGTAAGCTGCTACAATGGTTTTGGGCAAATGAATCGCTTGACAAAAAAAGAATCAGAATGTATGAAGCAACTCAGATGCAGACAGACACAGCGATGGTATACGGTATAGCTCAGCATAGACTAATGGTGCATTGGTATAAGGTAGAGACTGTGTAAAGTCAAATTATTTAGTATTATGTCATACATGTAACATAAGCTCATCAATGACCTGTAATCCCATTCATCATCACTGGTGTAATTCTCAAAGGTCCATTCAAATTCCCTCTTTTTTTATTATTATTTTTTTCTTTTTTAGTTTAGTTTAGTTTATTCATGCTAAAATACAGAACAATACAAGGACACAATACAACACGATGCAAACATCCAACATGCAATGACAACAAGAAGCATGAAACGGTAATCCCTAAGAAGCAAGAAATGCTTATAGCGGGAACCCATAAGCACAAAAGCGATCAAAGAAATTAAGCAGCCTGGCAAGAACTTGGATGGGCACATCCCCCAAACAGTGGGCACCTCACCTGGGCGTCCAGCTCCATGATGTGGGCCACCTTGTTCCAGCCGAAGCCCACGAATCGCCGGTCGTACTCCGGGGAGTCCCTCCTCACCATCACGTACGGCTCAAAGTCCGACTCCCACTGCACGCGATAGGGCGTGGTGGCCGTCCGCCATTTGGCAAAGTTGGTGGGGGCGTGGCCTTTCGTCCACACGTGATACCTAAGAGGAGACAGAGGAAGACTAGCTGATACTGACACCATCACCCAAACAGCCAAATAGGAGAAGTTGGACTCAGACACAAACATGATCTGCATAAGGTAGCACTATACTGATATCACCTGGTGGAAAAAGGGGTGACACTGTGACATGGGTATTGTGGACTGATGAATGAGATTAGTGAAGTGGTTTATTTTAAAGCTAAAGACTCTGCAGAGTGGCTATTAGATCTCATGCTAGTTGGGGGGCTACAGAGCTAATACCACATTCCGGCCCAAGTGACCACAGGAAACCCAGGGTCAAGTCAAACCCGAGTGGTATCCTGGTCCCATCACATATCTCTCTCTCCCGCTTGGTCACTCTCTTCACTGTTCTATCCCATGAAAAGGCATAAAAGTCCCCAACGAGATAACAAAAAAAGGTCTAATAATGGTTAAGTAATGATGATGATTGCTGTTTGACTTCATTTTGGCATAACCGAAAGCTATGCATTAGTTAGTAGATTATCACATCGTCTCACACTATTTGAAAAAGTTGAGTTGAGCCGAGTTGGGATTTATGCATTTCATCAGCGGGATTCTAGAGAGACGATTCAATTAGAATCTTTTTTTTTTATTCTCAAGGCAACATTTGTCACTATGGACTACCTTCCACTGCGGAATTGCAGCGTCAAGAAATTAACATAGTTTTAAATGTGGAATGCACTGATGACCGAAGAATATTACTTTCCCTTGGCTCGCACTTGGCCTTAAATATATAGGGGAAAAAAACGTCATTATTACAAGTATCCTTCACCGCATGCCCTTTGGGATTCTTATGAACAAGTTCTACTTCTTGTGGACATTGTGTCCATGAACTGAAGAAAAAAAACAGCTTCAGTTTGCCATTGAAACTTTTGAGAAGTAACTTTTCTCTTCTTAATACTTTTCCTCCCTCTCTCTCTCTCACGTAATCGGTGGCCCTGTAGAGCTCCGTGGTCTTTGGCACTTGCATTCAAGCTTTTATGCGCTCGTCCTTGGTATGTGCATTCATGTTCAATAGCAAGAGTGTGATAAGAGTCACATGGAACAAACGTGTCAGAGCAAGGAAGAGGGGGAGGGAAAGAGAGAGAAGGAAAGAGAGATGTTGGCTTTTACCTGAAGGTGAAGAGAGTGCCCATGTCCAGCTGGGACAGCAGCTCAGCTTTGGATTTGGGGTAAGACAGGCGGTACCGGAGCGTCTCGAACGCCGGCACCACTAGAGCCTTCTTGGTGCTGCCCATGTCCAACTGCACCACAGACTTCCTGGTAAGGGGGGGCATGAGAGGACACACTGAGCGTTTTTCCCACAGACCTCTTCTGGAACTTTATTTTGAACCCACATACCCCTGACCCCCCTCCCCCCTTTCTCCCCCCCGCGATCAAACACTCACAACAACTCCGTGAACTTAAAGAAAAGACTTAAGAACTTTCAGCCCCCCCAAAAAACACTCTCTTCATCAATCTAGTTGAAACAAAAGAAAATCCCTAAAAATAGATGAAAAAGAATAGATGAGAGAGATAGAGAAGCTTGAGAAGTGAGCTTACATTTGAACAGATATCAGAAGGCCTGCGAGCTACGCTCTGCATCTGGGATTGAGCCGGAGGCACTCACCTGAGGTACTCGTACAGGCCGTACATGGGCAGGAAGTCGATGTCGGACAGGAACATGTAGGGCGTGTTGACCTGCCTCATGGCCACGTTGCGCAGCAGGTTGACGGGGTAGAACTGGCCCTCCTTGTAGACGATGTGGTAGCCCACGTTGCTCCTGCTCATCAGCACCTCGGAGCCCTGGGCGTAGCGCAGGAACTGCTGGGCCTCGGCGTCCGACAGGTAGAGAGCCAGACTGATGGGGCCCTCCCAGTGCTTACAGATGGCCTCCAGCATCTGGAGCCTACAGTGCGCGCACATACACACACACACACACACACAAAGAGTAAGTACACATACACACACACTTTGCATCAATAATCACAACCCAGAATTCCCCCAGTGTTTGACCAGTTCACTCAGGATAGATCAATCACTATCCCTTAGATAGATAAAAGGTTAAAAAAAAAAGGTTTGCATCGCCATCTCATACTTTGCACTTTGTAAACTACCTGCTCAAAGTAAACACACACAAAGCCAACGCTAACAGGTAAATGCGGAAAATTCTCAAAGTTCAAGAGGAGCCAAACCTTCATTAACACCACCTGCTACCACTACTACGATTACTTCCAACGGCATTACTGTTCAGGAGCACCGATCAATTACTGTGCAACACAAACCAGTTTTGCACCAGCGCCCCGATTAACAACCAATGTCACTATTGACCATTTAAAAAACAGAAGCCATTACCATTGTAATGGCCTCTACATTCATTATCGACTGTGGCACAGAGGTCTGGAGGTGCACTGGGATGCATTGCACAACCATTACCAAAGCAAAATTTACACTCCATTAGAAATATTGGCTATTATGGTTCACTTAGGCCCTTAAATAAATAGAATTATGATTAGCGTTTACAACCTGTGTGAGCCGACGGCCGAGACTGGCGACCACCGAGGCGGGACGCCGAACACACTCCCTATAACGGAGAACGGGGAGCCACCGGGAGCGGAATCAGGTCGGCTCAGCTCAGCGGCGTGACGTGAATAAACGGTTAAGATCGCATTAGCACTCGTCAGACAACATGGGAAACATCTGATCATCAGCAGTCAGGTCCAGTTCTGCTCGGTATCACACACCGATCCTCTTCCAGTTCTGGCTGCCCTTATCAATGCAAGGGGTGTGTGTGTGGGGGGGGGGGGGTTGTCCGGCCTCCTCAGGCACTGACCTTATCAAGTCAATGAAACCCGTAGCCCCGCTCTCTGTTTAATGGGAAGCTGTGGCGGACCTATCGCCCGAAGGGCCTGCGCCTTAGCCACAGCAAGCCAAACAAGAGGGCTGAAGTGTCCACTGTTTATTGCTGATCACAGCGTCCATCTGCTGGAGATTAGGGCGTAGGATCGATTCCTCTTCAATCCCCTCCCCCCCCCCCACCCCCCATCCACCCACCACCACCACCACCAGCCCCCGTCACTGTAATCTCAATTTGTGCTCATCAAAGAGCACGGATTCCTGTCAGCGACACGGCAGTTTATCGGTCGGCCGCGGTTAGAAATGAAATAACCAGCCGCGGCGCCATAGCCGGGCCTGACATTTGAAATCTAAAAATCAATGTTGTGGGCTTGCGGAATAGCCACCCATTCAATGACACTTTGAGGAGAACGAACGGCATCGTGGCGCTCTTATGTCCTGATGTATATTTATGAGAGCGCTGCCAGTGTGGGGTGCGAGGCATCCTCCTCAATGAGCCTCAGAGGGGGATTTCATGGGGCTGGCTGGGGCTGGGGCTGGGGCTGGGGCTAGGCTACTTCCACACCGCTACTGCATAAGCAGCTACTCAAAGGGATCAAAGCTCTCTTGCTCGCACTCTCTCTCTCTCTCTCTCTCTCTCTCTCTCTCTCTCTCTCTCTCTCTCTCTCTCTCTCTCTCTCTCTCTCTCTCTCTCTCTCTCTCTCTCTCTCTCTCTCTCTCTCTCTCTCTCTCTCTCTCTCTCTCTCTCTCTCTCTCCAATTGCTCGCACTCTCTCTTTCTCTCTCTCTCTCTCTCTCTCTCTCTCTCTCTCCTCTCTCTCCTCTCTCTCCTCTCTCTCCTCTCTCTCTCTCTAGGGGGTTTGGAAAATCAGTTATCATTACGGTTTATTCTGCAAACGGCCTGTGGGCTCTCAGTCAAATATCAACACCTTTGGTCCATTTAGCAATTAGCACTGCATAGACGGCGCTTTTAGCATCTCACAACTAAACACGGAAATGGTGTTAATAAAACAACCCCCCCTCTGCAAAATAAAAAACAGGGAAAAATTGGTTGTGAAATCCTCACTGTGCCAATGTTCATTATTTCAACAGCTCCAATGATGTTACAGTGTGCACAAATCCAAGGTCTCTCTGGATTGACACAAATTTAAACAAGTATTTTTTTTCTTTTTTGCCTTTTCATCATGTTTGCCCAAATAACCTTGAGTCACTCAAACAAAACAAGCCCTCCTACTACTACTACTACTGCTACTACTACTACAAGGCCGGGATCTTTGAAAACAGAAGTGCCGCACGGAAACAATGATCAACTTCGTCCCCAAATCACCTCGGAGACCAGGCTCTCTCCTCACAGCCGGGCATGTTGCGGACTTGATCAGCTACTCGCTCCTAACTGCACAGATGCCCCCTCTCGAATGGAAAACACAAAATAGAGCGGATTAGCATATAAACAGCTGGGCGTTGAACTCCCGGCTACACTTCCTGGTGAAGGTGTTCTTCACAGATGGAGGTCAATATCTGGGTTTTTAGCCTAAATGAATCTCACTGCTGGAAGTATATAGGGAGAGAGACTGGGGAAAACCTGTTAAAGGGAAACGCCGAGGATTTTTTTTTCTCTCCATTATGTAGCAATGTTCTCCACCGGTTTATGAACAAACAATACCAGCTGCTTTTACATAGAGCAGCTACTCTGGAGGACAGTAGTCCACAAGCACTTCTGTAAATACTGGCAAGTATATCATCACAGCAATACACTGCCAATACACTACTTAAACTGTAACTATAAACAATATGTTTGTGATAATTGCAAGTGCTTATCATAATTGCAATTGCAAAGGATGGTTTGTTTGTTTTTTTAATGCCATTTTCTACAGTCTTGCAGATGTTTGACACCTTGGATTACTATCCATGATGAGGACTTGCCCAAAAGACTCCACAGACTCTCACTGACTGTTTTGGTACAGTACGTCAGGGTTGCATTGTGTAAATCTGAAGAGTCACTGGAGATCCATCTTAATTCTACACGAAAAAATAAAGAAATAAACACATTGTTTATCATTAAAATGGGTCAGCATAATGTTTCCCCTGAGACAAACTATGCGTGGGAAAGATAAATGACCATTCAGGAGAAGACAAGAGAGAGCGAGGAAGAGAGCGAGCGTAAGTATGACTCTCCGCTTCATCATGTTCATTCCCAGTCATCACTTCCGAATCTGATTTCATTAATGTTCATCAACCAATGGCCTATACAGACCCGCGACACCTGACCTTTCCTTGATTGGACGCGGCTGAAGCAAGAGGTCAACAGCTGACCTATCAGAGCACACGGCCATCTAATGAGAGCCGGCCTCTTTCGTTTGAAGGTAAAGCAGGACGAGGTGGTGAATGCCAAGTATGAGTGAAGGCTGTAAAAAAAACCTCCGTGTCCGTGGTGCACCATCATCTCAGATGTTATTAGCACAGGGCTGTGCCAACATAGCACTTTCGATGCCGCACTTCCATGCAATCAAAATTAAAGGCTCTGACCCCAAATCGCTGCCTTTTTTTTGGAAAAAAAAGAGAAAAACTTGTGGAGATGGATTTGCTGCCAGGAGCTATCTGTTATGTTGTATCGTCAACAACCCCCCTTTTTTTTATGAGCCATGATGAAGCTGCCTTCGTTTTAATTGTGTTTGGCCCAGAGCTTGAATATCATTGCATCTCATTAAAGTTCCCTGTAAGAGCATCTCTGGTTTATTCAATGGAAACTTTGCTTACACTGTTAATTAACTGAGACAATAAAACTCATTTTGTTCAGTCGGTGTAAATAAATAAAGTAGCTATCGCTTGTCTGGCATTGTCTTTGTGCCGTGCAGTGCCGTGCCGGTCCACCTTGGGAGACCCAAGTTTTGCGGTTATTGTCAAACACAAAGGACAAATGTTTTTGTCTGTCGACAGAAGAGAGCAGAGAGACCACCAAATTAGGTCAGACGACTCGAGCCGCCCACTTGGCATGCTGGGTAAATACGACCCGGAGCATGATTGACCGTTCACCTGCAAAGGCGGTCCAAGGGCGTCAGTGACACCCGGGAGAAATGTGCGAGGCGAGAAGCTTCGGAGAAGAGAGAGACAGCAGAGA
>NC_085010.1:25125731-25138231 GCF_963854185.1 Sardina pilchardus
CTTTATGGGTTATTATAAGGAGTACCATTTGAGAACTTAAAAGTTTATAGAGAGACCTCTCTTTCACCCGCTTAAGGGAGTATCTGCACAGTTTGCGACTGTCCAAGGCCATTGTTTCAAAGTTGAGAGGGGGGGAAAGGGCCTTCTGAAAGAACCTTTGCACTTCCTCTGAACTAGCCTGGCAGAGATCCCACAGAACCCAAGCAAAAAGCGTCTCGGCCTGCTAAACAGCTTATTGAGGGAGGCCACCATTGAGAAGGAAATTCAGTTCACCGAGCCTGATTTCTATTTAGGAGTTTTGGGGGGGGGGGGGGGGGCTGTCCGTTTTCTTTTCCTTTCAGATGGAATGTTTCAGCGAGTTTGAATCAGTGGCCGCTCTCGGCGGAGGTGCTCTGTGACCTGATGTTAATTGGTTTGAAACTTTCAAGACTTTTTTTTTTTTTCAAATTGATCACGCAAACAGAGCAGAAGGTTGAGCAGGATGACTGATGCCGCGGAAGCTCGGCGTCAGCGTTCGCTCAGCTGTTGCGGCTGTCAGCATGTTTGAGTTTCTTCAACTTTTTCCGAAAAAACTCGTCCAACTTCTCCAAAGAAAACAAGGTAATAGCTCAATTGCGCCCGCTGCACTCAAAGCGTATGAGTTGAATGGATGAGGTTATCCGAAAGCCTCTCGAAAGGTGCAATGTTCTTTCTCACACTCTCTCTCTCTCCTTTCTTATGTCTCCATAAAAAAAGCGTCAATCTTCCACTTTTCTACATGTACAAATGCACTCCACTTGTTTTTCTTTGTTCCTATTTGTTTCTATTTTCTTTAAGGCGATTTAACAGGTACTTACTTTTCTGTGTCCTTCAAGGGTATCTTTTTTAAAAAAAAACTTTAACTTTCTTCAAGTTCTGTTATGCTCTTACAACTGGCATCTGGATGGCCAATGCTTATGAATTGTGCAATATAAACTTACTTTGCTTGCCTCTTGTCTCTTTCTCTCACCCCCACCCCCCCCCCCAAACACACACACACACATACAGTACATACACATACACATACACATACACATACACATACACATACACATACACATACACATACACATACACATACACATACACATACACATACCCATACCCATACCCATACCCATACCCATACCCATACCCATACACATACACATACACATACACATACACATACACATACACATACACACACTGCTCACTGCTCACTGCTGCAGAATGGTCAAAGCCATCGTTCCATCATTCAGTCCAAATAAATGCAGACCATGCTCATGTACAAACAAGGGCCTCCCCTGCTGTGCTGTGCGGTCTGGACCAACACAAACGTGGCGCCTCTCTCGCCGACCGCCTCGTCGGTATTCTCCGGTCTCTCTTGGCGACCGCCTCGACGGTATTCTCTGGTCTCTCTTGGCGACCGTCTCGGCGGTATTCTCTGGTCCCGCTTGATCCGGCACGCTCATTGAGGCTGGCTGTGGATGCCATTCACTGGGATAGATGTGTGTAGTCGGGCTCCCCGCAACGCCCATACCATGGAGCCCCATCAGCTCTTTGTGAAGTCCACTCTTCATTCATCCTCCTCACTCTCCTCCTTGTGTTCAAAATAGGGCAAGCCGAGGTTTCACACGTGTGTGTGTGTGTGTGAGCAAGTGGGAGTGAGTAAATGTGTGTGGGTGTGTGTGAGCATGCGGGGAAAGCGGATATGTGTGTGTGTCTGTGTGTGTGTGTGACAGTGTATGTGTCTGTGTGTGTGAAAGAAAAAAGACACACACACACTAGTGTGTTTAAGCTGAGGTATAATATCTTCCGCCCTGTTCAGAAATGTGAAACTGCCACTGTGGGAGAGTTAGGTCACACAGAGGACACCATAATACCACATTACCAGACTCGGCCTAACAGCCGCTTTGAGAGCTGCACACACACGCACACACACACGCACGCACGCACGCACGCACGCACGCACGCACGCACGCACGCACGCACGCACGCACGCACGCACGCACGCACGCACGCACGCACGCACGCACGCACACGCCATCGATTCCCCTGGTGAGCCGATGCCAGGCATTTAAAGAGGGTTCTTGTAATACAATACAGGAACACAATGGTGCAACAGGTGAACACACCGAAGCTCAGAGCAGCGCCTATCGACAGGCCCCCGTCTCCCGGGCAGGTCAAAGTGGCGTCCCTCTCAAAGCTGATCTATAGGCTGAGGCTCTGGGCTTCAATGCTCCATTAGAGTCCCATAGATCACACTCTTAAGCAGGCCGTCAGCTTGAGTGGGGACTGCATTGAACTGACACCATGTTGTCCGCTATCAGGCAGCACTTTTGCAGAGCCGGGTACAGTCTCCCCGCAAACACATGTTTGTTTATCTAGACAAGAGAGACGAGAGCGGAGGACCTATCCCACAATGCCTCGCTCACAGCGCGGATCGCCTAAAGCCTCTCCCCTCTTTAGTCTCTTCATCTCACTCACTCTGCCACCTCCACTTGTTGTTTATCGCACCACCACCACCGACCCCCTCCTCGATCTCGCACTCTCCTTGTCTTTCTATCCTTCTCGTTCTCAGTTTTGCTCTATGTCTCTTCATCCCTCTCTTTACCCCTCCCTACCTCTTTCTCACTCTCTCCCTTTCTCCATCTCTCCATCTCCCTCTCTCTCTCCATCTCTCTCTCTCTCTTCACATAGTCTTACATTATTGATCTCCTCAGCTACTCTGGACCCTGTGGCAGATACCAATGCATATCTGTTCTAACACACTCAACATTTCATCCCCCTTGTGTACACGTATACACGTACACACACACACACACACACACACACACACACACACACACACACACATACACACACACACACACATACACACACACACACACACACACTCTTGTCTCGAACCTGACATCGGCAAGAAATCTCATGCTCTCTTGCAGACATGTTAAAAGATCCCCTCTGATATGCCCACTCACACATCGCGCCACCACATCGCACCACCACCCCACCACACCCCCAACCCAATCCAACTGCTCTAGCACCAACCCCTCCCTCCTTCCCTCCCTCCCTCCTTCCCTCCTTCCCTCCCTCCCTCCCACCCTCAAATCTCAAGGCTCACAATAAATACCGGAAACCAAAACACAATTTCATTGTCTGAACTCAGTCTGCACCTGGGCCCACTTTTCTCAGGCCCCTGCGAGAGTGAAAAAAAAAAAAGTTGCCCGAGAAGCAGCTGGCGCTAATGTGTCCTCGGCGCGCGCCGTCTCACTGCGTGAGTCATCAGTTTACCGCAGGACGCTTAAGAGGGGGGGGGGGGGGGGGGGGGGGGGGGGGGAGTTTTAGGTGACCGCAGGAGGACCACGGTTCAGCCACCATAAAAACCTGCCGGTGCTTCTACCATCTCACCTGGGGAGGGGTGATAAGGGCTCCCCGTTTCTTTTACGGCGCAAAGCCGTAAAAGTGTAATGACTGAGACTGTGCTTTGCAAACACTTTGGGGGGGTGTGCGCCATGGGCTGAGTGAGTTATGCACAGGCTGGGTGGACATTCCAGAGTGCAGGGGAGGAGAGTGGCCATAGAGCCAAAAACGTGGACAGTCATCTATCTACCAGATTACCGCTGTAAGACATACCCTTATCTCAGTAATTAGGAACTCACGTCTACACGGCGTTATATTGTGAAATGGCATATATATGATGCACAGCAATGTATCAACTCTGTTGGATACAAACGCTTGATACGCCTGAGGAAGATCCCACTGGAGGATCGAAACGTTGCCTTTTATGTATTAAAATGAAAAGTGTATTTTGGAGCTTATACCCAGGGTGCGGACCAATCTATCACATTACAAACGCTTGATACTCATGATGGAATAAAGTCAATTATTTGAGGTGATAGAAGCGAAGGAGAGGGAAAAGAAAAGGGACCAGAATAAATTAAAGAGGAGGAGAAGAGGAGAGGAAAGGAGGAGAGAGGACAGAGCTGCTGTGAAAATGGTTGGAGGACGTACATGTCCATGTGACTGGCAGTTAGGTTTTTTAACACTACATTAAACTACAGTAAGAGGACACGGAGGGGTTGGGAGACAAAATTGAAATGCAAACGAGAGAGGGGGGAGAGGGAGAAAGAGAGAGAGAGAGAGAGAGAGAGAGAGAGAGAAGAATGGGTATGTGGAAATAAACTTTTGCGCACTCATGATAAACTCCCGTTGACCACGGTCCTCCCTCAACATGCCGACACCTTTTGCATTTGTACTGCCGGCACTCAGCCAACGACTCACAGAGTCGTCATAACAACAAGGTGACGAGGCCCCTCTCAGGAAGAGACTTGGAGATACTCGGAGGTGCGAAACACCGGGAGGACACTCCACACACACTCACTCACCCTCACACACACACGGACACACAAACACACAAACACGGACACAGACACGGACACACACACGCACACACTCTCTCTCCTCTCCTCTTATCTGCCACCCACCACCCACCCACACGCTGTCACGGTGACTGCACTAAAAAGCCGACGCCTAGAGACAGCATCCAGGACCAGAGCCAGGAGGAAGAGAGAGGGAGGAGAGCTGCGGAGAAAAGAGGAGGAGGAGGAGGAAGAGGACAAGAGATGAGGAGGAGGAGGAGGAGGAGTAGGACGCGAGGAAAAGAGGAGACAGGGGCTTATGATTAAGGGAAGGTAAGGGATTCAAAAGGAGACGCCGCAGGTGAGATTGCAGCTACAGCGGCGGCGGCGGCACATCAATCATTCGCTCCACGCCGGCGCCGGTAGGCTAGGTGACGGCCAGGTGACGGGAGGCCCCGTGGTGGATGCTGTGCGGAGCAGAGGGCAAAAGCAGGGCTCAGGATGCAGCGTGCGAGGGTGGAGGAACCAGAAGCACTCTCCTGCACTACTAAAGCAGACACACACACACGCACGCGCACGCGCACGCGCACGCGCACGCGCACGCACACGCACACGCACACGCACACGCACACGCACACGCACACGCACACGCACACGCACACGCACACGCACACGCACACTCACACGCACACGCACACACACACACACACTTCCTCCTGCCCATCCATTTCCAAAAGTTCTGGAACATTTTAATATTGAGCGTTCCAATTACAGGAGTATACTACCTGCAAAAACGAATAAATATTACGGTCTACTCTCTGAGCAAACACTTATCACGGCGTATCTTGAAACAATGAGTCGAGCCCTAACCCAGACTCAACGAACATCATCTGCAAGTAAAAATGCAAAAAAAGTCTATTGATCTTAAACTTGACAAACTTCGGTACGGACAGGTCAAACTTTCTCCAGCGCCACAGGCTGATGCATGCGCTTGGACACTCTGGAATGTTCCAGCGACTGCGTTCAAACACCTGAGGCAGTCGGGATGTCCATTAATAAAAAAAACCCTCTCTCTTTCTCTCACACACACTTCTTGGGTAGCCAGTGTGTATCGGCTACAAAGTGCCTGATGGCACCATGATTCAGAACACTACTCCGTGGGCAGGCAGAGTCCGTTAAAACTTTTCTGTTTTTTTACTTATCTTTTCTTCTCCTCTCTCCTTCGCGGCTCCCACACACACACACACACACACACACACACACACACACTCCCAACTCTCGGCGAGGAGCACTTTAACATTCAGCACCCCACAGTCACCTCCAGCCCTACTGACAGCGGTGCTAAAACTTTGATGGGCTGAGAGCTACAGCTGGGAGATGGTCGGTAAGGTTTACATCCACGAGCTGATGACCAAGTCTATCTCTCTCTCCCTCTCCCCGTCTCGGCCTCGTCCTCCAACAACCACTGCTGCCCATTAATCAGGTCAGTGTGTGTGTGTGTGTGTGTGTGTGTAGAGAAAGACTGTGTAGGAGGGTGGATGTGTGTGTGTGTGTGTGGGGGGGGGGGGCTTGTAGAAAGACAGAATAATAAAAAAGGAAAGGGAACAAAAAGGAGGCGATGCTAACTCACTATCATGCCGTTTCCAGGGCCCCCTGGTACCTTGGGTGCCTCTGTATATGTGTGTGTCAGTGTGTGTGTGTGAGAGAGTTTGCATGTAGAACAGTAACACAGCACCTCCCATCAGCCTGTGATGATGAACAAGGTCAACCCCATGCTGAGCTCCCTGCACCCTGACAGTGCACCCCCGCCCCCCCCCCCCCCCTCCACCCCCCACAACCTACCATTTACTCATTCAACACATTTTATCCACAATAACACACACTCAGCCTCTCCTCCCATCTCTCTCTTTCTCTTTGTGAGTGTGTGTGTGTGTGTGTGTGTGTGTGTGTGTGTGTCTCTTTTCCTTTTCCCTCTCTCTCTCTCTCTTTCTGATAAGCAGAAGACTCTAACACGCCCCCCCACTGACACTGGAGTCATTCAGAACAGGAGGTGGGTTGAGAGGATGAGCGGCGGCGTGCGAACAGGAAGTCACGCTCAGAGCTAATTACTTGAACTAACTGTCTCCCCTTGTGGCGTCGCACGCGTGTGTGTGAACAAACAAAGTAAAAGACAAAACAAACAAAAGAGAAAACACAACAAAAAAAGGACGAGGAGACGAGCGAGGCCGCCTTTCCCCGCTGCTTTGTTTGAAGGGGAACCACCCAGGGGGAATTGAGGGAGGGAAGGAGAGGAGAGAGAGAGACAGAGAGAGAGAGAGACAGAGAAATTTCACAAGGTGATGTAGGTTCTCTTTCAGGTTTTTAAGGAGAGAGAGATAGAGAGGAGAAGAGGGAGATCAAGAGGGAGCTTGTGTGTGTGTGTGTGTGTGTGTGTGTGTGTGTGTGTGTGCGTGTGCGTGTGTGTGGTAGCGGGGTTGACTTTGTCGGGACACAACATTTCTGTCAGTGTGCTCAGAGAGTATTTATCAAGTATCAGCATCAGCATCAGCATCTGAATCAAATTCAGCAAATTGCTGAAATTAATTGAAAAGACCTCATTGTCACTCTGAGATGATCTACTCAACATATTACCTTTCCATCTCAATTTTCTCCCGTTTAAAAAGCCATGCATACACACAGTAGCATACAAATGTATGCACAAACACGCATCCAACACACACGCACACACACACACACGAAATAAAGGGCAAAGGATGTGTTCGGGTGCGAAAGATTTCATCATCTCACTGCAGAAGTTTCAGCATTAAACCCGAAAGCAAACAAAAACAAGCCCAGACACACACACATTATCGCTTGACGAGAGTTGCTCCGCAGACGCCGTCTCCACCAGCCGCAGCGCTCGCCTTCTGCGTCTCGTGTTTGTGTGGGCCGCACTGCATGATGGGAACGGGGTAAACACTTAGATCAGGCGTTTGAAAGGCAGACAGCAAGCAAGGGGCCCAGCAGGGGTCCGTCAACAGTAAGCAACAGCAAAGTCTTGTTTGTGCTTTTGTATTAGTGTGTGTGTGTGTGAGAGAGTCAATGAGTGAGGGGAGAGAGAGGGAGAGAGAGAGAGAGAGAGAGAGAGAGAGAGAGAGAGAGAGTGTGTGGGTGTGCATGTTTCTGCATGTGTGTCTGAATGTTGGTCTGCGTATGTGCGAAAGTGCGTGTGTGCGTGCGTGTGTGCGTGTGTGTGTGTGTGTGTGTGCGTGCGCATGAAAATGTGAACGTCAGTGAGCATTTACAAGCACAACAACAACAACAACAAAAAACAAGCCCGAGCCTTTGAGCCACCGCCAGCACACAGCACTTTAACTACGGCTGTTCTGCTCTGCCCAACACTTTGAAGTCCACCTGTCAAACCCGAGAGAGAGAGAGAGAGAGAAAGAGACACGGAAAAAAGGAGTGTGTGTTCTTCCGATCTCATATGTTTCTAATGTTGGAAAAACAAACTGACCCACTCAGCCATTTACATCTTTTCTTTTGGTAGAGACGCTTTTATCCTGAGTGACGCACAACCATAGAAGATAGATAGACCATCGAGCATAGACTGTCGAGCATAAAACATAGACCATAGACCACACACCACTAGACTAGAGCATAGGGCATAGAACATAGAACATAGACCATACAGCATAGAGCATAGAACATAGAACACAGAACACAGAACATAGAACATAGAACATAGACTACAGACCATAGACCATAGACCATACAGCAAAGAGCATAGAGCGTGAGCGAGTCGTTGCTAGGGAGGTAATGATTGTGGGCAAAGCTGCGTGTTGAGTAGGCTAATGGGGACTGCCTCTGGGTTCACCTTGAGGGAGGGAGAGAGTGAGGGCTGGCCGAGTGGGCGTGAGTGGCGAACAGTGGCAACCAGGCTCCCGAGGAATGATCTTCTAATTAAGATTGATCCAGTCCCCCCGACCCAACACCCACCCACCCATCCATCCATCCAGCCGAGCCCCCACCACCCCCGACCACGTGGGAAGCCGAGCGTGCTGGGACAAGGGCGCTGATGAATCTACCGGGGGCCACCCCCGTCTTTTATTGGCTTGCACTCGTCAGTCTCTGACTCCCTCCTTTCTCTTTCTCTCTCGTTCTCTCGCTCTCTCTGTCTCTCCTCTCTCTTTCTCTCTTGCTCTCTCTCACTTTCTCTCTCTCTCTCTCTTTCTCTCACTCTCTCTGTCTCCTCTCTCACTGTCTCTTGCCCTCTTTCTCCTACTCAAAGACATAACAAAGCCACCTTACTCTCTTACCACACCCCCCTGAATATTTCTTCCTCTTTGTCAGCGACTTCTTCTCCTTATTTGTGCTTTTCTCTCTCTCTCTCTCTCCCCCTTCCCCTCTTTCTCTCTTTCCTCTCTCTCTCGCTCACCCTCACAGTACTACATTGTGGGAGAACTGTGAGATCCACTGCAAGAGCATTAAATTGGCCGAGTGATAACTGGCTCTTTATCAACAACACACAGCAGGAGAGAGAAGGGAAAAGGGGAGCAAGTCTTCAGGGGGGCTGGGGAATGAGAGAGAGCGAGAGAGAGAGAGGAAAGAGAGAAAGAGAGAGAGAGAGAAAGAGAGAGAGAGAGAGAGAGAGAGAGAGAGAGAGAAAGAGAGAGAGAGAGAGAGGCCATGCTGAGAGTGGCCCGTCACCACGAGTCACAGTCTGAGCCATAGGGCTGATGACAGGAGAAAAGGCCGACAACATCAGAAAAGGAACAGGGAGTGGGGGAAAGGTGCAAAGATGGTAGGGAAGAGAAAATAATAAAAAAGAAGAGAGCAAGAGAAGAAAATGAGAAAGAGAGAGAGAGAGAGGGGGAGAAGACAAGGACAGAGAAGAAAGGAAAACATTACAGAACAGTAATGCCTATCGCGGTGAAACAAAAGGATATGAATAGACACAGACCCCACACACCACCTGATTGATTCGCGCTCATAACCGCGCTCGACTGAATCAGCGGCATCCGTAAACGAGTCATGACAAAACACTTAGAGGAGGAAGCGGCACACTTGAAGACGTCTCAAAGGACTCCGCCACAGTTCTGAGGAAGTGAGTATAACTCATCCCCCCCAATTGGCCCAAACCGCTCTTTCTCTACGACTGATTCCCTCATTGAGTGAAGTAAGAGGGTATGTGCTTGAGCGAATCCGATGAGAAGCCATTACACACAGTTTGCTGTAAGCAAGAGACTTCTTGCATTTCCTAACGGTATTGTTCAGAGCCGAGTTAAAGATCAATCTAATCAAGCCGACATGCATCCTGAATGGGAGTAGAAAAGAGAGTTCTCTGTGCTTCTACAAACGACAATAATCTGGTACAACCAGGGCAAGTGTAGAGTGAAGGAACACAGGTGCAACACAGATGTCTTCTTCATTTTTTAAGGTGCATAACGGTGACTTAACATTTCGATGCAAGATTACATCTTCATCACAGTCCATGTATTCTGAACTCTAAGTGTAATATCAAAAGCTATCCGTGCTTACTGCTTGTTGTCCTTCTGACTTGCCAGAGATGGAGGAGATGTACCTTTGAACTTGTGGAAGACGGCCCAGAGCTCGGCGATGTCGGTGGCGAAGGTGATGTCGGTGTCGAGCACGATGACCTGCTTGAGGTCAGAGGGGAGCGCTTTGGTCAGCACCAGCTTCATGAGCCCATAGATGCCCGAGTAGTGCTTGTTGGGGATCCAGGACACTTCAGACTGGAGAGGGAGAGGGAGAGGGGGAGGGAGAGAGGGAGAGAGAGAGAGAGAGAGAGAGAGAGAGAGAGAGAAAGAGGAGGGGAGAGAGAGAGGGAGAGAGAGAGAGAGAGAGAGAGAGAGGAGGGGATAGAGAGAGGAGGGGGAGAGAGAGGGGGGAAAGAAAGAGAGAGAGAGAGAGAGAGAGAAAGAGGAGGGGAGAGAGAGAGGGAGAGAGAGAGAGAGAGAGAGAGAGAGAGAGAGAGAGAGAGAGGAGGGGATAGAGAGAGGAGGGGGAGAGAGAGGGGGGGAAGAAAGAAAGAAAGAAAGAAAATGGGAGAGAGACAAAAAGGGAGAGAGAGACAAAGAGAAAATGAGAGATGGGGGGTAAGTGGGCTGAAGGCCATCATAAATTCAAAGATATTGTTCAAAACCGTATATGAATTTTTAAATTTCAATTTTACCCTACAGTGATCCCTTCCAAAAAACCGCCCTCACCTTCAGCTCGTCGGCGTCGTAGAAGTCGACCCGCACGGCCGGCACCATCCAGGTGTGGAAGAGGGAGGCCAGGATGCGCTGGGCGATGGAGTCCGTGATGAAGTGGAAGTGCAGCGGGTTGCGCCTGTCACACACACGGGCAAACACACACACACACACACAATAGGACATCAGTGGCTACTCCGACTCTTCAGCATGGACACAAACACACACACACGGCAGGACATCAGTGGATTCTCTGGCTCTTCAGCATGGACACAAACACACACACACACACACACACGACAGGACATCAGTGGCTACTCCGGCTCTTTCCAGCATGGACGCAAACACAGCAAATGACAGCACATCAGTGGCTTCCAGAGCATCTGCCCTGGTTATTTCCAACATATGTATGCACATATGGTCATATGTTCTCACACATCTACTCACAACGCAGAGTACTCAAACGTACTGTATGTAGGACAGGAGATTTATGCTGTGTTCATCAGCAACTGGGAAGTAGGAGAATTCTAGAGTTTAAGGGGTTCACGTCACACGCCTGAACTGGAAACTTCCCAGTTTGAAGTGGGGGCTATGGGAGAGCTCCCACTTCGAACTCTGACTTCGGAAGTGGAGAGTTTAGAAGTGGGAACCTTCCCACCTCCCAGCCGCATGAACGCACTAAACACACAAGAAATCAGAGTGGTCATGTCATGTGACCTCACCTCACATAAACGCACAAATTAAATTCCTGCTTTACAGCAAAAAAATAAAAATAAAATAAAAAAAAAAATATATATATATATATATTTTTTTTTTAAAAGAGAATATCTGAAAGGAATGTGAGGCCGTCCTTGAAAACAGCTCAGCCTTCAGAGGGAAAAGAACACGGCGCGAGCGAGCACACAGCGAGGGCAAGGCAGGACATGGGGTTTTTGTCTCCCTTTTTTAACATTACATTTTCTATTTCCTGAACCGAAACAGCTTGAAATCCAGTTCTCTGGCCTTTGTGTGGCGGAGAAAGAACGAATGTGAGAACGAATATGTGAAAAGCCGCTGAATGGAAGCTGTTTAACCTCCGCAGGAAGAGGCGCGTTTGGTTATTTGCTGGAAAGGTTGAGCGAGCAGGTGATTATTACCTTTAACGGCAGCTCATCAGAGGGGCATCCGAGGGGTTTTGACAACACGTGCAGAAGTGTTTAGTATTTACAGACCTTTAATTCCATATCAACTGGCCCAGACGGATGGAACATTCTTAATGTTATGGCCTTACTTTCTATGTAATTTCTAATGTAGACATCTCAGGTAGTTGGCTGAAACTACCCTGGTATTATGCCCATATATATTTGTATTATCACACGCTTTGTTTTGCTAATACATAATGCATGGGGGGGATGCTAGGTGTTAGAAAAGATCACATTTTTCAAAAAGCAGCACTGTAGAACTGTAGATCTGCACATTTTTCCCCTTCCTTGATGTTCGGCATTGTTGCCTGTAGGCCGTCGCGAAACGAGCTGACAAAGAGGAAAAAGGAAGACTGTACGGCTGATATTGTACTGTAAACACCCACACTGCTGTCAGCAGTCAGCTCTCCAGGGGGGACGGAGAGCGATGACTCATCATGTTCTGACCCGTCCCCGAGCCAAACACAAGAGCCGTGGAGATCCGCTGTGTCACCTCCTCCTCCTCCTCCTCCTCCTCCTCCTCCTCCTCCTCCTCCTCCTCCTTCTCGTCCTCGGGAACAAAGCGAAAGAGTAGCGGCTCTTGTTCTTGCCGCGTTGCAACCACGCGTGGCGGTCACAAACCACAGAGGGGGCCCTGGACGCTCTCTTTAAAGTGCAATTAGCGCTGCCGAGGGCCTCCCGTCTGCTCAGAACGGCTCAACACACACACACGCACACACGCACACACGCACACACGCACACACGCACACACGCACACACGCACA
>NC_085010.1:25140731-25200731 GCF_963854185.1 Sardina pilchardus
CCTCCTTTCTATCTAACACCAAGAGGATTAAAAAAACATTTGTGCTTTATTCTAAAGATTCTTCAATACTAAGTCCTCCGCTTCAATCCTGTCTCTTTACACCTTCCTAAGTCACCCATTATCTGTACAGATGATCAATGTTTTCATCTAGGAATGAGAAGTGCAAAGATCCGCCAAGAGTCTCTGCCAAGGTCACAGCTATTCAACAGAAGAACCAGAAAACCAAAACTCATTTCACTCCAGATATCCCAAAAGCAAGTGACACACACACATCTGAAGTACAAAAAAAGGTGAACTTCACTGTTGTATTTACAGGCACGTTTCACTTCAATCAGACAACAAGCAGCGACGCTTAGACCCACATTTTCACATGAAAAATAAAAAGATAAAAGAAACGGTGTTTGCCTTTCCTCAAAAGATGTGCCATTGCACACAGAGGGCTAAACATTCTGGGAAATATTTGATTACAGCGCACCCTGGGGCCAGTTATTATTACCCACGCAGCTAGGAGACAGTTACCATGGGGAAAGGTCACTACCGCCGTGAGTCATCCAGGGTGCAATGCACATTGGGTAATCAGGTGGAGAAGGGGGAGCGCCTTGTACATTGTACTAATAATGTCAGCACCCTCTTACCTGCTGGGCTGGCACTCGTTTGGCGACCAGAAACAAAAGCCCGACCACAGCACTCAGAAATGTGCAAGCGTGAGGTGTATTTCTCACGCACAGCTCCGGTCTCCTAGCAGGGTGCTTGAGCAGTGATTTTTTGCCAGCTTGTTTCTTTTGTTTTTGTTTGTTTTTTTGTTTTGTTTTTTTTGTTGGTTGTTCTGCTTTTTTCCCTTTCTTTCAAGGGCCCTTATTAGAAATCAGCACTGTTCTACTTCTTCAGATATGTATTGGTGGGCTTTAAAGGTGACTGTGAGTGTGTCTGTGTGTGAGAGGGTGAGAAAGAGCGAGAGAAAGACTGTAAGAGAGAGAGAGAGTTAATAAAGAAGGGTGAGAGAGAGAGAGACAAAGAGAGAAAAAGTGTTTGTCAGTTTGTGAGGAGAAAAAAAAAAAACACCCAAAGGCAATCTGTGTGCATTATTCTCTTGAACACATACTATATGTGAGTGCATCCATACGACGCACAAGACAAAAGAGCATATATCAGCGTAAAGCTTTAGTAAATTATGGAGCAGGCTCATTGCCGGGTCTCTTCTCTGCACTGCACATCAAGTTTCATTTGGGAAAAGCACACAGACTCTCTGAAGCTTGGCTGTCAGCGTTATGTCCGCTTCGCTTCCTAATTGCTAAATTGAAATCATTATTGAGCACTGAAATAGTCTGCCAACTAATCAAGGGCTTCGGTCCTTACGTGCTCATTATCTAGACTCATTATCACACTCTAAATCTTCTGCCACATGTAATTACCTGAGTAATAAACTATTTATTACACTGTTCATAAAGGCATAAACTGTTTATGGGGGTAATGGCTCATGTTTGACCAAAATGGATGCGTTACTGTTTAATGAAATTTTGCGAGTGGCTGCAAATCTGAGGATTCGGGAGCACAGTGTCAGAGTTTTTTTTTTAGTTTTTTTTTATTGCAGACTGCAAATGGAAGGGCCATGAAGGAAATGGCAGGCTAAGAACTGAGTGGCTTGCATTTTTATCAAACTCCGTCGTCTGTTCGGCCGACAAAGTTAAAATTGCCTCCGTTGTTGTCGGGCAATATCTTTGCGCTGTCTTCCCGTTGTTCGCTCTCTCACACTTTCCCCTGCTCTCCCCCCATCTCTCTCTATCCCTTTCTTTTGTCGAGGGGCAGAAGGAACAGAGAATGGTGAGCATGGGACTGAGGAGGGAGAGAGGGCTAGGGGCCATTTTAACACAAGAGTTCATAGGGGTGGTGTTGCCTGGCAACAGGGAGTAGGCGGCTGGCATGAGATCCGCATATTCAGATTGGAGAGAAGGACAACAGCGTCTCTCTCTCTCCATCTCTCTCGCTCCCTCGACAGGAGCGAAATGAAGTGAAAGAGATAGGCGGGGATATCACATGAACAATAACAAAGTGGCAGTGGCAAAGCAACCAACACACTTAGACCATAATAATTTGGCCCATAATAATTACCTTCAACAAAAGTTTGCTCGTTGCTAAGTGATGTGAAGTACTAACTTCTGTGCAATGGACAGAAATGCCCCATCCCTTTCAGAAAGTCTTACCATTTTGATTGGTCACAATGCCTGAAATGGTCCTAGAACACATTAAGCTGACATTGATGAGCATATCCATGGAGACACTGAAATACTAAACACAGGCTGCGGAATGAAGTACATGTGAGACAGCATCACTGGCACAGTGAGTGAATGAACCTTTTCATTATGTGCAAAGTAGGGTTCAGACCAAAGATTCTCGATGAGACGAGACGAGACGAGCTGCAAAGTTCTAAAAACTTGCGACTGCGACTCAACATGTTTAATGCTCTGCGACGGCTTGCGACGGCTTGCAACAACTGAGCGTGCAACTTCTAATTCACACCGCTACAACTTGGTCTCGTCGCATCGGGAATCTTTGGTGTGAATTGGGCTTTAGAAAATAAAAACACAACCCACCTGTGGAAGAGGACAGACTTGACCAGAGTCACCACGTCCCTGCTAGCATTGTAGCCCGCACACACGATAGCCACATGGATTGTCTGCAGAGAGAAAGAGAGAGAGAGAGAGAGAGGGGGGGGGGGGGGGGGGGAGTGTGAGAGAGTGAAAGAGAGAAAAAAATTAGAAGAATTGTCAGCGAGGGTGAAAATGAGGACAAGTGAGGAGGTAAGAAGGGGAATGAGAGAGAGAGAGTGAGAGGGAGAGAGAGAGAGAGGGAGAGAAAGAGAGAGAGAGAAAGAGAGAGAGAAAGAGAGAGAGAGAGAGAGAGTGTAGATGGGGATACCTGAAATTCACAGTAACATAAAACTAGCCCTCAAACCTATTGAGTAACAAATTTCATATGTCTGCTGAATAAGAGTGTAACTCTGGCCTTTGGGGACCAGGGCTTTTCAGGATTAGCTCAGGGTGAATGACTTTCACTTCAGGCTAAATAAATCAGTGCAACACCAACTTCCAAGGACTGATTCAACACTGCTCCATGAAATATCTATAAAAATCGAAAACGCTTTTTAATTATAATTATAATAATTATATTATAATAAATAGAGGTTAAGTCAGTCTTTGACAAATATTACATTTCTACATTTACATCCTAACAGAGTTGACTGATACAGTATATAATCTCACGGTAGCACTCAAGAGTTCTCCAGTCTTAAAGCTAACAGACACATCTGACAGGCAGCAGTGCATGTCTGGTTCATCTACAGCCTACAACACCCAGGGTGCATTGGGGGTCAAGATGACCTAGCACCAGGCACTCGGGTGCCAGTCTAGGGCCCGAGGCAACAGAACTGGAGCACAGCGACTCCACAGGTGTCGTCTGCCTTGAAAATGCTCAAATCAGCATAATGGTTGGAAAGCTGTGCATGGTTAGCCAATTTTTGGCAGACCAAATTGACACTTTGCGAGACACTGTCTGACAGTTGTCAAATTCTCTCTGACCTAAGATCAGCACCACTGGGAGGGCTCTGCAACATTTCCTGTCTTTTCCCATGGACTGCAACTGCTCTTCAAAACCTGTCCTCCACAAGCACCACACACACAGAAGGATGGAAGGAGGTAAATGGATGTCTCTTCCTTTTCTCCTGAGCGCCAGACATGGGGGCAGCCTTGCGAGAAGCTCATGCTAGATCCCCCCCCTCCCCCCAAAACGGGCTGATCTCGCGAATCCGTGGGAGGGGGAGGGGGGCGGTGGGAGGAGGGGTGCTAGTTCTGCCATTCAATCACACCCCGTATTGATTTCATAAGAGTGGTCCGTGTGGCCACTGGAGCATCAGACTGGAGAGATTAGAGCTAACCGGCATAAGAGAGGCAGAGACCAAGACAGAAGAGGGGAGGAGGGGAGAGGAGAGAAGGGGAGAGAAGGTGGAAGAGAGGAGGGGAGGAGAGAAGGGGGAAGGAGAGGAGAGGAGAGAAGAGAAGGGGGGAAGAGAGGAGAAGAAGAGAGAAGGGGGAAGAGAGGAGGAGAGGAGTGGAGCGAAGGGGGTAGAGAGGAAGGGAGGAGAGGGGAGAAGGGGGGAAGAGAAGAGGAGAAGAGAAGGGGGAAGAGAGGAGGGGATAGGAGAAAAGGGGGGAAGAGAGGAGGAGAGGATGGGAAGGGGGTGTGCTTTGAAAGATGGGGCATCTCTAAAAAGCTGCTTGTTTGTGCCCTAATGGTGGCTATGAAATCTATTCCCCACAGCCAACATCTGGGCACATAAAAACTATACGAGGGATGCACGCGTTGGGGGGAGATTTCTCTGCAAAGACTGGCCGTAAAAACAAATGGTCAGGCCCCTGAAAACCTGAAGCTCATATCTTAACGGTAGTTCAAAAATTCATGGACATATTAGCATTACAGCATCACACTCACAACACCTCACAACATTAGCGTTGCATTATTAGCATCCCACTCACAACATTAGCGTTACATTATTAGCATCACACTCACAACATTAGCGTTACATTATTAGCATCACACTCACAACATTAGCGTTACATTATTAGCATCTCACTCACAGCAGCTTTGTGTCATCAGCAGTACAACCAGAGCCATATAAAGAGAGAGTTGCGACAACCCGGGTACAGAAAATTCGGTTTGTGACGTGGTTCGTGTAACTTCAAGTAGTTCAAATAGTTCCCGGAAGCGATTTTGACTGTTCGTTAGAATCATAAAATAACCGTCTTTTACTGTCTGTTAACGAGTGTTCGATCCTAACTTCCGGGAACTATTGTTGAGAAAATATGGAACATTAGCGTCAATGGAGTTGTCGCAACTCTCTCTTTATATGGCTCTGAGTACAACCCCTCATTTGGTCAACAGCAACAAAAAAAAATGTAGAAGAGCAGGGCATACAGTACAGGACCAGCCTTTGGTACTTCGTGCAAGAGCGCACACGCGAGAGGAGAGCGGACCGCGAAGAGTTAATATTTAATTTGCACACTGGCATAGTAATTAGGTCGGTAGAGCATGCTAATGGAAGTCACAAAGGAGCTTTAATAAGGCCAGACCTTGACCTGATTAGCTGGTGGCCCCATCCTCTCACAGCACCAATATGCTACAATGCAGATCCCCTTCTGGGTTCCAGAACAGGGCAAGGAGAACAGGGCAAGGAAATGGCACTTGTTATGGCCATTACATAATGCTCGAGAAGGCGTTTATAAGAAGTATATAAGCACCTCTTCAGAGCTTTAATTTTCCTTCTTCGTCTGTTTGAAGATGTGATTGGAGAGCTGCTCTTGTATGTCATGTACGGTTAGATCGTTTGATGTGAAAGTGCTGTTGTGAAAAAAAAAACTATTGATTTAAATGGTGTATACTGTAGATTCAGAGCTGACTTGAGGCTGGTGTGTGGGCCTACAATATGTGGTGCTTCTAGGGTGCTAACAGTGCAGTCTTCTGAGATGTTGTGGGGGTAAATATTCTGTGTTTCACTTAAGTGGAGTTGAGGTTTTGAACAGTTTTGCTTCAAGGCTTATGTCCTAGTGTGTGTGTGTGTGTGTGTGTGTGTGTGTGTGTGTGTGTGTGTGTGTGTGTGTGTGTGTGTGTGTGTGTGTGTGTGTGTGTGTGCATTCTCACCTCACACTTATCGACCACAGGTTGTTGCGCGCACTCCGAACCGTTGCTGGCGGCGGCCCGCTGGCTCTCGCTGTCGCCCGTGCCTTCCTCATTGGAGTGCGCGGAGGAGCGGTTGCCATGGTGGCCCGTTTGGTGCGGGCGGGAGGGGCTGCGGGGGGGCTGGCTGAGCTCCTTCCTCAGGGCGCGGTTCTCCTCCTCCACCTCGCGCACGCGCAGCTCCAGCGCCTGTCGCTCCCCGCCTCCACCAATCAGAGGGGAGGACTGGGGCTCCAGGGGCGACAGGGGGAGGTGCCTCACTAGAGGAGGGGAGGAGTCAAAGACAGAGAGAAATTTAATTGAAGTGAAATCCAAGTGAGATGACAAAAAAAAACCCTCCACATTTTGCACATTCATAGTCAGATGTAATGAGTAGGAGTGTAGTGGACTAAATGGCCTGAAATGTCCCAAACAGCCATGGTGGCCATCTTGGCTTTGTCCAGTAATTGACCAGTTTAGCCTGTTCACAACAGCATTAGCAGATAGGCTAAATCAGCCAGCATAATATGGAAGAAATCTGCTATCCCTGCATAAATAAGGATAAAAAAAAAAACACATAAAGACAGAGAGGTTCATGTGGAAATAACAGCCCCTCAATATCTCTAAGAAAAAACAGAGAAAAGAAGTGAGGCAGACATCACGACTGCCTCTCATAAGAGGAGCATACGCGCTGTGCACCATCACACCCGAAGTGGCAGGCCTGTTTTTTTTTTTTTTTTTTTAAAGGGTTGGAGAAGCCCTGTCTAATAAGAGGCAAGAGCTGTGGCATAAATCTCACAGGCGGAGGCACGCACTGTGAACCACACACAGGCTCTCTGGGCTAATTGAAAAAGACAACAGCATTCAAAAGGCCACGGAGTGAAAAAAAAGAGAGAATCTTTTAGCAGGGCGAGACGCGCCTCTTTAGTGTGCAGGCGGCACGAGAGCCACTGAAAACGCTGCGCTCACAAAATGAACAGGGAGTGAGAGATGGAGAGAATATAGAGCAAGAAAGAGGGATGGAGAGAGTGGAAGTGGGCACGAGTGAGTGTGTGTGTGTCTGTGTGTGTGTCTGTGTGTGTGAGAGAGAGAAAGAAAGTGAGAAAAAAAAGAGAGAGAGAGAGAGACCGAGAGAAAGAAACTTGCTCATGCCTTTTATTAGTCCTCCATGTTCAGCATGAGTCATTAGCAACATCAGGACCGATAACGAGTCCCTCATATCCTCCACACACACACACACACACCACACACACACACACACACCACCGGCAGCAGCATGGTCACCAAGTTTCAGCAAGCGCACTCTGATGGCCAATGAGTTACGCTATCAGTCACTCCCTGACGAGTCGACGAGCCCCACTGCCCTACTGCGGAGAGAGAGGGCGAGTGAAAAAACATCTGCCAGTAGACTTTTAACAACTGTCTGATGGGCCAACAGAGCCCCTTCCCTGCCCTTGCAGTCTGGTAATCGCTCAATCAGTAGCCCCGCTGCCAAACACATTCACAAGCTCTAATTTAGAGAGGGAGTCAATTTCCTCCCTCGCTACTGAACAAGCTGGAAAGGGCGGGGGGGGGGGGGGGGGGAGAAGGAGTGAACACAAAGGAGAAGAAGAAAGGAAAGACAAGGTGGATGAAAAGGAAGGAAGGAAGGAAGGAATGAAGGAAGTGAAGGTTGAAGAGAAAGTGAAAGAATTAAAAAAAGAGAGAGAGAGAGAGAGAAAGTGATAGTTCCTTCTGCAGCTTCTGACACAAGGGGTTGGCTCTGGGTCAGTGCACAACACCATGCATATATTTAGAGTGTCTGCACAGTCCACTTAAACACATGCACACACACACACACACACACAAGTACATATACACAGACACACACACAGATGTACATCTATACACACAAACTCTCTCTCTCTCTCGCTCTCTCTCTCTCAAACACACACACACACACCTACATGTATACAATATGTACTCTCACATACATACACACACAGAGACACACATGCATGTACATGTGCATGTATGCAAACAGAGAGACACAGATGTACAGTAGATCTACACACACAAACTCACTCACACACACACACACACACACACACACACACACACACACACACACACACACACACACACACACACACAGACACACAGAGAGAGAGACACATGCACCTATATGCACTCTCACACACAGACACACACCTATGAGCCCCACACAAGGAAGCGCACAAATGCACGAACCACAGCAAGAAAAGCAAAGAGTGCCGGCGCTGTTATTGCTGGTATTGATCAGAGCCAGGAGATGGATGGGTCTCCGGGACACTGACATCACTCACCCCCGGCCACAGAAACACACACACACACACAGAAACACACACACACACACACACACACACACACACACACACACACACACACACACACACACACACACACACACACACACACACACACACACACACACACACACACACACACACACACACACACACACACACACACACACACACACACACAGAGACCACAAAGACCCCATGGCGCTATCTGGCTGCAGTTTCTGCCCAGGAGAGATGTGAAGAATGGAAAAAAAAATAATAACAATAATAAGAGAGATGGAGGGAAGGGGGAAAAAATGTGAGACCCACCAGGACTTCGGACATTTATTACACCGTGTTTTTCTTTCCGCAGACAAAGATCTCAGCAAGAGGCAGCAGGGGAGGAAACAAGGAATAGATCAAGCTGGCCTATGGAGCGGAGAAGGCTCTCTGTCCCTCCAGAGCGACCATTTTAAAAGCAATAGAGAAAAGTCCAGCACAGGTCCCCTGACCACTATTCAGCGGCACTACCTGGGGAGCTACAAACATTTAAAAAGTCATTCTTTTTTTTCTTTTAAAGCCACCGCTTTGGGTTGGCTTCTAGGAACAGCTGGAAGTAGATGAATTTGTTCACTCTGCGATTTTTAATGGAACTCCTACTGTGAATTGTAAGCCGTTATATTAACTGTGACACCTCTCCTCACAATCTCGCTTGTTCGTTCTCATAATTCTCTTATGCTCGTGCTTCCCTTGCTTATTGTTCTTGAGCGAGTGCTGCTTCATGCACGGAGTCCCCACTCCCACACCAAAGTCGGTTCTTACGGGCAGAGAGACGACAGCCTGCCTAAGATTTCTTGTTATAGCTAAGGACTGAGTGCATCTTCCAGAGTAAATAAGTACAAGAAACGGAACGCTGCTATACCGATGTGAACAGCAAAACAAAGCAAGATAAAGCTGTGTTGCTAACTCTGTAAGCAGAACAAAAGGAGCGATCACACTCTCGGAACATGGCACAGCAAAGACTGCCACCAATGTTGGACCCACAAACACTACCTTGTCTGGCTCATCAAGAAATATCAGAATTGCCAACTACCACAGCAACACCTTTATTGTTGTGTGTTTTTTGTTCCATAATCATTTCTAAGCATTAGGTGGATGGCGTCTCCAAGTCATACATTAGTTCACGTTTATGCTTCACATTCAAGTAGGGTATTGCAAGCAAAAACTCAAGCCTAGTTTATGCTCTCTTTTCATATATAAATGGATATTGGTTTTGTATGTTGATATGTTGGTTGTTGATCGTACTCGTAAGCTGAGCACAAGAGTTTGAGACGGGCGAAATCAACAGAGATTAATAGGGTATCCATATCCTTTTTTTTTAGCGCTGAGCATAAATGAATCTTAACAATCCTCTCTGTTAACCTTGGGACCATTGTCATATCATGTATTCTTTCACATGCATAGGCCTAAAGCTCACATGAGCAAGATTACAGTAGGCTATCAACATAAACTCCTTAGGCTGGTGAAAAAACATCCATATGCAATTGCAACCACAACGTGTGACGCCCATCCACAGAATCAATGCATCTCCAGTCCGCAAGGCAAAAAAGCCAGACATGATTTGGGTCTTAGAATAAAATAACAGAAAACACTGCTCACTGCCATATTTGGACATATTGATATATTGGCAATGTGTGTGAGGCTTTGCCATCAGGGCACGGAACCGGCACGAATTTTGCTTAAGTCTGGCAGAGTGTGTGAAGCCATGTGTTGTTTCATTTTCAAACTAATGCCTCCAGCACTCTATCCACAAAATTCATCTATCTGCCCCCCCCCTTCCCTCCCCTTCCCTCAACGCCCCCTCACCCGCCCCAAAAAAAGAACCAGTGGGCGAGAGGATCCACATCCTCCGTCCCGCCCGGGCAACAGTGCCAGAGCACCTTCTGCTGTGCGCCTCGGCCAAGCTGTGATTCATTTGTGGAATGACGTGCTTTGGGTTAAGTCCCGCCGAACTGGCCCAAGCAGGCGTTTGTTAGCGAGGCCCAGTCGCTGGCCCTGGCGCCCCGGCGTTGGCCGGGCAGCAGTTGCACCTGGTCTTCCGGCACGGCCCGTGCCATTTCATTTGGCTGGACATTCCCCCAGCCGTGGGGGGAAAAAAAGAGGGGGGAAAAAAAGAAAATAGAATAGAAAAGCCTGAAATCAGCTATCGGGAAGAGATAAGGCGAGTTAATGGATTTGAAAGCGATTGGATTTGCTCTCGCTTTGTACAAATATAAAGCATTAAATCTCACAACTTGGATTCTGAGGGTGATGGGGGGGGGGGGTTGCAGAGGCATGGCACGCTCATACGGGAGACAAGTGAAGCAGAGATATCTGCAATATTGATGGGGAACTACAAGATGAAAGTGTGTCTGTCACGTAAACACCATTAGCATAAATTTGTTTCACTTAAGGACACGGCCATTTCTGTGGAACAGCACCATCAGTCATGAGCGCTCCTCTGGAATCCTTGGGTAACACTCTAGAATGCTCCATGAACTGATGGTGGATATACCGCACACAGAGTGACTGCATGCTATATGTATTTAATGATATGTAAAGAGGCCGTTAGAGAACAGCCAGATGCACCAGAAGTGCCATCAGCCGACTGAGCAGGCTTCCATGTCTCGTCTTTCTCCCTGTGCTGTGAGCAGATGAGCCAAGGCAGGGTTAAGGTAGAAAAAAAAGAATGAAATAAAACCAGGGGGGTTATCAGAATTGCACAGCACACATTTGGCGGGAGCCCGTTCCAGAACCTGAGAGCAAAACATTTGGAAGAGGCTCGGCCCGGTTGACCACGTTGAGTCATCGGGGCTGTTTTGGACGCGCCGGTCTCTGGGCGGTCGTGTGCGGCGGGTTTAATTGCCGTTGCCTTTCATGGTCCAGCCGTGCCCGCATCCACGTTGCCAAGGAGACATCTGCCCGGTGTGAACACACCATCCCTCACATCAAGTGGCACGCGCCGCACGCCCATGGCAGCGGGCACCAAATACCCGTCCTCGGGGAAACGCCCCATGACCCCCATGTTGTGGTTAACATCAAATAAAAATGTGGTGGGTGCATGCACTGCAGACAGAGGCTCGAAAAATGGTGCAGTGGTGTGGCAGTATGTGACATGTCCCTACAGGGGAAGGGTTCCATTTTGTTTGTTTGCTTTTCGGAGGTCTTTTAGCCGCTGGGCTTTTGTCATTTCTGACATGTAATGTCGTCGCCTCTTGCCTGGACATGAGGCCCAATGGGTGGTGGGTGGATCGTTTGGGGTGTGCGCACTGGTCTTGATGGATGAGTGTTGATCGCTGGAGCTCTTCAGTGGCATGGGTGTGTATGTGTGTATGCGCATGTGTGTGTATGTGTGTGTGTGTGTGTGTGTGTGTGTGTGTGTGTGTGTGTGTATGTGTGTGTGTGTGTGTGTGTGTGTGTGTGTGCGTTCTGGCATATGGCTCCATGACTGGGCCACGGACTCGAGGTGTCAGCACACATCTGTATCAGGGCAGCGGCATGTGCTGGAATGGCTCCTCGGCCGCTCCTGCTGTGCTTTTAGTTTAATAATAACTCCGCTTCCTCAGCAGCCCAGCGGCAGAGAGAGAAAGAGAGAGAGGGAGAAAGAGAGAGAGAGAGAGAGAGAGAGAGAGAGAGAGAGTGAGCGAAAGAGAGAGAGGCGGGGGGGTGCTGGAGACCAGGCCTCAGCTGCAGCCCTTTTCTCTGCTCTCCCACCGGAAGCCACTCATTTGTGCTCAATTACATTACATTACGTTTATAATTAATTGCTTCAGACTTTTGTAAGCCCCGTCCGTGGAGAGCGGTTGCGTGTATATTACAAACATGCGCGTTTAAAAAGCGTTCCCCCACAGCTGGCTCTGGTTAACAGCTACACATAGCGGGTCGGAGAAGCAAATGACCTACTTTAAAGTTTGGGAAATCGTATGCGTACAGTATAGGTATGCAACCAATGTCTGCTGCTAGCCCATCATGGCTGCTATTAAATCTATTATACAAAGTGTCAAGTGTGATTGATTCAGAAATCAAAATGAGAGAGTTACTCAGGCGGTAGCTGTGAGATTTTCCAACTGTAATAAAGCTTCAGCACTTTTTGACACACCGTTTTTGACTAGGTTTAGCCGTACCAGGCGAGATTTAGCTAAGCCAGGGGAGGTTTACAGTACCTGAGCAAGGCAAGGTTTAGCCGTGTTAGGTGAAGTTTACTGTAATTGTGCCAGGCCTGAGTCTTAACCGCTGACCTTTTAGCATGACCGTGTAACTGCCAGTCATAGGGCAAAGGGCAAGTAATCTGACCACATACACATATCAAGCACACATAATGATAAAGTGAAAAACGATGATGAATTGTGAGACTGAATGAATCTGCAAAACAGACCACAGAGGAGAAAGGGATGTATTGAGGAGTCACACACAGGGGCTGAGAGGGTTGAAAACCCTCTCACTGAACAAACACATCACAAGCAAAAAAATAACCTCCAATCAGTCTGACCACACTATTTGCACGAATTCAGATATTGAAATTGACATGAAAAAAAAAAAGGTTTTAAACAACTTTGATTCCCAATTCAACGAGTGAGAGAGGACCGAGAGATATGGGTAAAGAGGGTGGCGATGACATTTGCCAGTGTGTGAAGGCACTGCAAGTGAAGCCTTAGCTGAGATAAGAGAGCACAGATTACCTAGCGCATTTGCAAACTTCTCCGACGAGCTCCGCTCATCCGTAGGAACAGACAAGGGAGAACGTTTCACAAGCCGCCATTCAACATCTCCGTGCTTCTCTGCACACAGCTAAATGGGCATGGACAGGGTAGGCCCTCCACACTGCGGATTGTCCCCTATAAGATAACTGGCCCCAATAATAGCTGAACAAGGCCATGCGTTTCGAAAAACCAGTGTCCCAATTAAAGAAAGAGAGTGAGAGAGAGAGGATGAGCATGAGAGAGAGAGAGATGCTTTGTTTCCCTGACAGCCCTAAATGGAGATGCATATTCATGAGGGAGATGCTACGTACATACACACACACACACACACACCACACACACACAGACACACAGGTATCTGCTGTGATGCCTTCACACACACACACACACACACACACACACACACACACACACACACACACACACACACACACACACACACACACACACACTTTTTTGACACAGCAGGTTTGCTTTGTAGGTTACTGGAACAGATTGAGAGGGCATGAGGAGATGAGCCATGCTGACTGATAAGAACACAAGCAGCACAACAAATGGATGTGCACACGTACACACTCACACACACTCACTCACTCACTCTCTCTCACACACACACACACACACACACACACACACAATTCAACAAGGTCAGCAAATTGAGGCTCACTGCTAAACTACTGAATATTACAGCACAGAAAGACAGTGATAAGTAGCATTTCGTCTAGATTCGGAGAAACCGACGCAGCAATGTGGGAACTGGTGCAAACCGCCCAAGATAGCAACACGGCTCTTTTGAGAGAGTGGCAATGTACTTACGGCAGCGGCACTCAATAATGAGCTTTTCAACAACGACGAGCATTCAAAACCTCGGAAAAGGTCACAAACTGTCCATCAAATCACAGGCTTTCTCTCATTCTCTCATACTCTCGCTCTCTCTCGTCACCAATGTAAAGGTTAGGCCTGCAGGTTTCACAGCGATTGATCTGGAGGCAAGATAGAATGCTCGAGAAGAGATTCCTTTTGTAGATGTAATACAAACATCATCTGAGGAGAAGATTGCCGGGTGACTGCCGCAACGCTTTCCCCCAACGCTGAAATTTCTCATTTCTCACTGTCTCCTATTCACAAAAAAAAAAAAAAAACGAAAATACGTCTCAAAGGCCTAAACAGACTACCCGGCGGCGAGTCTGCAAGAAGCGCCCAATTAACACGCTGAAGGGGCCGAGAGCCCACTCTTCCTGATCAGGCAAACACCCACTCAATTTACTTCTGCTCCGTCGCGGGAGTGACACTCAATTTGTACAAATTTGGCAGCGCGTGGCTGACAGCGAGAGAGAGAGAGAGACGCCGCCATTTGTCAGCTCTTTTGTAGCTTCCTCTGGGAATCCACTCCTTTGAGAGAAAGAGCGAGAGAGAGAGAGAGAGATGGGGAGAGATGGAATCTCCCCTCCATCAGAATGGCACTTTCGCAGGCTCCTCTCCTGCCTGTTTCTAAGCTGCGTGACCTGGGGGCGGAGAACAACAGCCCCGTCTCTCTCCGGCTATGCATACGAGATCAAACGGATCAAGGGAACATATTGAAACTAGGCGAGCGAGAGAAGGGTGATGGGGTGGGGAAAAGGAAGGAAAAGAAGTCTCAGGAGAGAAGGAACACCACATGGCCTTAAGTAAACATCTAGGCATCTCGCCTAACCTTCTTCTACCTGCACCTTCTGCTTTTTCAGTCCAGTGTGTGTGTGTGTGTGTGCGTGTGTGTGTGTGAGAAAGAGAGAGAGAGAGAGGGTGTGAATGATGAGAAAGACCATTCTCCAGGGTGACTGTGTGGCGTGTGGCTGAGCCCCGTTGCTGGGAGGTGTCCTCTGCTCTGACGAGCATTCTCCATGCTCAGTCAGAGGTATGAAAAGTGCAAACGCTGAAGGAAAGGCTTAGTGTGGAGTCGGCGAGGGCTGCATTAGTCTTACTTGACACCAATTAGCTTTGCAAGGGCCACCAGTCAACAGTGCTTGTGACTGCATTTTCCAAGCGGTGGAGTAAAAAAGTCTATTTGGTATTTTTTTCCCCCATCCCCAGCATCTGGGCTTTCTTTGACAGTTCCCCAAGCTTTTTATTTTCCCCGTGACCTTTCAAACTCTCAGGTCATAATCCTGCATTTACGGCGGCAGAGATCATATCGTATTCATTGCGTTCCATCTCCACATAAATATGACACAATCCTCAGCCAACCCAAACATGTCGGGGTGGAGGGTGGGGGGGAGAGAGAGACAGTCTGACATTCACGCAAACAATCAAGCAAAGGCATCAACAACTATTCCAAGTTAGGAAAACAGAATGTGATAAGACACACAAACACAATTGGACAGGCTGGGTGACGGCTGGATAGAGATTCAGAGCTTACGTTAGGATTGCTTCAGTTTTCCCTTTCAAATTGTAATCATTTTTTATGCCCCCCTACCCGCCTCCTCTTTCCCCCCTTCACCCAAAATATTAAATAAGGACTTCTATATAAAAGAAAGGGACGCAAACTATTGAGTCAAATAATTACTTTGCATGCATCACCGAGTGTGGGTTTGGGTTCCCAAATAGACTCAGTTGGAAAGTAAGGGGGGAGGGCTTTTTTTGGTGACCTAGGCCTCTCATCTAAAACTGCTACTTTAATCACAATTATTAATTAGAGGCGGAACGATTTTTTTCCCCCCCTAATCTTAAAGTCATTAACCACCGCTCTGCAGAAAAGACTGTTGGCCCTGAATCGTGGTGAGCAAGCATTCAGGTTGAAAGAGGGTGCAGTAACTCATGCATACCATATCAAAGTAGGTACAACAGAAGAAATCAACCTCCTGGCTCTCACTCGTGCTGAGTACAGGCTCTGTAGTAGTACACCCGCCCCAGCCTCTCCTCCCCTCCCCGTCTCCACAGAGGGTTGAGGAAAAAGCCTCGCGTCCAGATCAATAATCTACAACTGAATCGGTGTGTCACACCACAGGCTTTTAATTCCATAGTCGCTGCAGCCTTACAGTGCATGTCGATTACTCTGGACTGAACTGGCCTGCAAACACGTCGCTTTCTCTCAATCCACCACGTATGGGTGTGATTTCATTCAACTCAGTTTTGGTTCACACACAGGCAGATTATGTGCCATATTAAGCGAACTAATATAAGCTGTATATCACAAGAAATAAGAAGTTATTCTTTACTGCTTAAATGATCTTACTGAAATCAAGAAATCCCATATGGGTCATTCCACACCAAATCACCCAATATGAGCACATCCAAAATGGTGGCTAGTTATGCTACTAGTAAGCTAATTGTACCAAAGTCTTTTTAAAGCAAGTCACGTCACTCAGCAGCCATATTGGCCATGGGGTTGGGCAGCAACTTTGACCGTCACAAGACGGGCCCTATCTAAATGAATGGGGAGAGAGCTGGATGTCCATGTTCCGAGGTGTAAGGGACATAAAAATCACATGTTTGAAATCACAATGAAAATCAGACTAAAATCGCTGAAAAGGTTTGGTTTTGTATCAAATTAACGCTTAAAAAGCCTTTTTCTTACTGGTAATCTTGGACTGCGCATGCACTGGCAATGAGCAATGGCACTGGAAGAGGCGGGACATGTGCAAACCGGTGTAAACACCCGCCATCTTTGCGTTACGAAGTTACCCCATGCATTTCAATGGGCGATTTTTCCAGTGCAGTGTCTCATATGTTTAAGTGTCTATGATTGTACTCCACATTCTCTTTGAAAGGTCAGATTGATCATTTTTGACGTTTCAACTGGCTTGCTACACAGTCACAAAGCAGCCAGCTTCTTGAAGTCTGTTAGGACTATTAATCAAGCAATTCAGTTAATACTACCTGAATTTACATGCAAGTTGGTTCAAGATTGCAAACATCAACGTGACTCAAAACTTTGCTTTGAAGTAGGGATGGCGAAAACTAAACATTTTCTTGACCGACCACCGAGGCTCATTAGCCGGTTGAAACCGGTTAACCGATTCGTTTAAAATAAATTATGCTATTTGAAATAACAGCCACGCAATTTCCCAACTCTCATCTCTCTGTCCCACGCTCATACACACAGCCCCGGCGCCGCCCTTTCACTCACGTCACTTTTTAAAATCCTGCAGCGCCAAACATGAGTCCTGCAAACCAAGGAGCTTGTAAGTGGAGGACAAATGGTTCCTTTGCTCCGAAAATGGTTTGGGTACATACAAGGTGATCGCGTTGCAAATAAAGGCGTTAGTCTAGCGTTATTAGAAGCTCATTTGAAGCTGAAATGACCGCGGCTCACTTATGAAAATGACAGCTCCGAAGAGACGCAGCTTAGTTTGAGGAAGTGCTAACAATAATAACGAAAGATGATCATTACCTTATCTGTTACCATTGATGACCCTTCCTGAAATGATGATAAGATGTATATGTCTTTCCAAATCTAAGCCCATTTTATGCGGAAAGTTGCCTAGACTGCAACACGATAAAACCAATGGATAAAACAGCGCACTTCCAGATTGCAAAAGACGCACCACCGCTGTGACCTCGTGCCAAATGTTTTTATTGGTTTATTACGTAGCCTAGCCTACAAGCAGGCGTTATGAAAAATTGAGTGTGAGGAATAATTTGTTAACTTCACGCAAAAAAGATCTTCTTGGAATGAGATGGCTAGCTGTAGTAGCGTTTAGTATGGAAGCATATGAGTTCCATAATTCAAATGAGAATGCATTCTGCAATATGCAATTCTAAAAGACATTACATTAGGCAATTGCTAATTCATTATGCAATTTAATATTACAATTTGCAATACTTTCTTTCAAACTGCATTTTAATATACAAAGTGACAATGCAATCATCAAATCAATTTGATTTATTTTGGTTAAAAATTTGAATAAACATGGATTGAATTGCATTCCATTTTGCCATGGTACTTTAGTCTCAAAATTCAAATGGCAATTCATTTTGCATTTCAATTTTCAATATTCAGTTTCATCTTTTAATTGTCAATTACTTTTGCAATGTAATGTTCAAAATTCAATGTAGAATTGAATTATTTTTGAATTTTTTAATTTATTTGATTTTTTTTTTAAATGTTTTTAAAAAAAATATTGAAAACATTTTGAATATTTTTTGGCAAAAAGTTTTGCCCGGTTTGCAGAAATAGCGCCCCCGTTATTGCATAGCACTTTGTCACGCTCTTTGTGTCTCAAAATTCAAATGGCAATGGCAAACGCGATTCCAAAACACTTTGCAATCTGTCAGTCTCCCATCACCCATGGCGGGAACTACGTCACGTCCGTGTTTATCTCACATTGGTCAGTCTTCTCTTTAAGGCGGGTCTTGGGCAGGGCGGCTGACGGCCTCCAGGTAGAGAAGATAACGTAAAAGAGAAATTGTCGCTGACACAGTAGCCTACTGTTGGAGGTGATGGGCAAGAACAGTCGCTCAGCTACTGAGGGAGGCAGGCGTGTGTGTGTGCGCGTGCGGAGACCTTGATCCAACCGTACGCCACCCCCTCCAGGAGCGTGTATCAGGGTGAAGCGTGAAAAATAGCACACAGGTAGCCAGGGGAGCTGATCGAGGGAGCTGGCAGCCCAGGGCCCTGGAGCTCATATCTGGGTGCAGCGTTTGCTCCTCTCAGCCCGGAGGACTGCTCCAGATTAACGACCATAGACAGTAAGATAGGCTACTGACAGGGCTAACACAGGGCTACTAACAGGGCAGGGCTGTTAATGACAGGGCAACATCGTTTCATTCACACTCAGGCACTCCTGGTCTGACCACGACCGTCCAGCTGCAGCCTGCACTGTCAGAAAGGAAGCGTAGCCACGTCCTGAGATATCGATGGCTTTGCCCCAAAAGAGGAACGTGCATCGTTCTTTTCACAAATACACCATATTTGTAAGCAAATAAAGTGGTTTACTTAAGATTACTCAGCGTTTTATCAACGTTTGGTCCGCGAAAATATTCTCGCTGCACCGGTAGGGAACCCGCCGTCATGTCATCCGGCACAAGCTTCCTTGGTACACTGCTGTCATAAGCATTACGGTTCCCCATTGACTCCCATTGATTCTGACAGTCAGAATCAATGGGAGTCAATGGGGAACCGTAATCCTTATGACAGCAGTGTACCAAGGAAGCTTGTGCCGGATGACATGACGGCGGTGGTAGGGAATCGGTTGCGAGACTCGGTGAGACGTGATCATCCCACTGGATTGTTGTTTGTACAAACATTCAACATCCAAAACTATAACTGAAAAACGTCAACATTGACGAATGTAATACATTTGTGCTACGTTATAAAAATAAAACGTAGACACCTATTAAAAGATGCACTTGCTAATTTGTGCTACATTCTTATCAACGATCAGTGAAAAACTACTTCCTCGTTTGGGGCAAAGCCATCATATCTCAGCAAGTGACTACGCTTGCTTTCCGGTTCTGACCAAACGTTGATAAAACGCTGAGTAATCTTAAGTAAACCACTTTATTTGCTTACAAATATGGTGTATTTGTGAAAAGAACGATGCACGTTCCTCGTTTGGGGCAAAGCCATCGATATCTCAGGACGTGGCTACGCTTCCTTTCTGACAGTGCAGGCTGCAGCTGGACGGTCGTGGTCAGACCAGGAGTGCCTGAGTGTGAATGAAACGATGTTGCCCTGTCATTAACAGCCCTGCCCTGTTAGTAGCCCTGTGTTAGCCCTGTCAGTAGCCTATCTTACTGTCTATGGTCGTTAATCTGGAGCAGTCCTCCGGGCTGAGAGGAGCAAACGCTGCACCCAGATATGAGCTCCAGGGCCCTGGGCTGCCAGCTCCCTCGATCAGCTCCCCTGGCTACCTGTGTGCTATTTTTCACGCTTCACCCTGATACACGCTCCTGGAGGGGGTGGCGTACGGTCGGATCAAGGTCTCCGCACGCGCACACACACACGCCTGCCTCCCTCAGTAGCTGAGCGACTGTTCTTGCCCATCACCTCCAACAGTAGGCTACTGTGTCAGCGACAATTTCTCTTTTACGTTATCTTCTCTACCTGGAGGCCGTCAGCCGCCCTGCCCAAGACCCGCCTTAAAGAGAAGACTGACCAATGCGAGATAAACACGGACGTGACGTAGTTCCCGCCATGGGTGATGGGAGACTGACAGATTGCAAAGTGTTTTGGAATCGCGTTTGCCATTGCCATTTGAATTTTGAGACACAAAGAGCGTGACAAAGTGCTATGCAATAACGGGGGCGCTATTTCTGCAAACCGGGCAAAACTTTTTGCCAAAAAATATTCAAAATGTTTTCAATATTTTTTTTAAAAACATTTAAAAAAAAAAAAATCAAATAAATTAAAAAAATAAAAAATAATTCAATTCTACATTGAATTTTGAACATTACATTGCAAAAGTAATTGACAATTAAAAGATGAAACTGAATATTGAAAATTGAAATGCAAAATGAATTGCCATTTGAATTTTGAGACTAAAGTACCATGGCAAAATGGAATGCAATTCAATCCATGTTTATTCAAATTTTTAACCAAAATAAATCAAATTGATTTGATGATTGCATTGTCACTTTGTATATTAAAATGCAGTTTGAAAGAAAGTATTGCAAATTGTAATATTAAATTGCATAATGAATTAGCAATTGCCTAATGTAATGTCTTTTAGAATTGCATATTGCAGAATGCATTCTCATTTGAATTATGGAACTCATATGCTTCCATAGTTTAGTCCACTGTCTTGAGCCTAATTTAAAGATGCCTTTTTTTTTTTTTAACCGACTAGCGACAACTTTGGTCGGCTAACGTGGATACGGTCAACCATCGGTCAAACAGTCACCGGTTAACATCCCTACTTTGAAGTTGTGCATTGGTAGTTTCCTCCCAGGCCACTAGGGATGGCTTGCAGACCACACTTGAACGCAGAAACACTGGTCTAGAATACTGTTTGAATGAGAAGCTCTCAAAAGAAGGTAGTTCTGGTCAAAACGTTTCAAATGCCATATCAAAGGAGCAATGAATGTTGGAGCATAGAGACACACCTGTGTTTTTTCAGACTCTGCCTTGAAACAACATCCCCCGCCTTAAAACAACATCCACCAGCATCTTACTCCAAAGCACTGTCTCATTGGTCTTTGTCTTGAAGTGGGACCCGGGAGATTGTTGAAAATCAGTTTGTGGCGCAAGTTTGTGTGCCACAGAATGCCACAGACAGCATTGAAGTAAAACACAAAGAGCTCAGTGGCATCTCTCCCAGATCGTCCCGTTTATGAAAGATCATTGGATTTCGGTGGATAAACGGATCATATTTCATTTAAATAATACTGAGCTTGGCCCAACATCTTGACATACTGCAACTGCTTGAACAGCCGTGCTAACCTCCCAAGATGCTTTGCAAAACTCTGCCCTGCAGCTATACATACAAAATGAACGGTGTCAGACCCAAGTGTGGGAATTATCAATACCCACCATCAGCAAAGGGGCTAAGGAGTTGTGTGAAAGGAATCGAAGTTGAGTTGTGGTTTAATCATGACTAAATGGAGTGTTGTACAAAAAAAGATAAAGGGGAGAGAACAATATGTATAAAAGTCTGAGTGTTTGACAGTTTGAGTGTGAACAATTCAAACAAGAATTTGAACAGACAACCAGATAACAAAATCTAACATATTCAGGAGGAAAAACACATTGCCAATACCTATAACAGGCATAGAACAAAGACAGAACACACATACACACACACACACACACACACACAAAAAATTCCGCTACCTTGGAGGTTGCCGACGGAGAGGTAGAGCCAGGTGAGAGCTGGGATGAAGAGCAGGGCGAGGGAGAAGGCCAGGAACTTCCTGCGCCCACGACACAGTCCCAGCATCCTCTGGGGGTGGGCAAAGAGGACGGAATCAGGAGGCGGAGCAACCTCTTGGTGACTATGTGGGCAGTAGCTGCTGGCGAGGGTAGCGCATGGCACAGTCTGGGAGAGGAAGGGAAGAAAAGAAGAAAAAAAAGAAGAAAAGTGGAGAAATAAAGGAGACAAAGAATAGCGTGAGATTCAAAAGTTTGGAGAGAGATACAGAGTGATCACACTCCATGTATAGACTGAAGTAACACCAGAGACAACAGAATCACATTTAAAAACTATAATATTAGAACAAACTCAACTAACCAAAAAAACTTCACAGGGAATTTGTCAGGAGTGCCACCCGTGGCGTAGATACAGCATCTAAAATATATTCAGAGAGACTGAGATGGAGAAGAGAGAGAAAGAGAGGGAGGGAGAGAGAAAGAGAAGCAGAGGGAGAGAGAGAGAGAGAGAGACAAATCAGTCAACTCAACCATGATCAATCTGAACACATCTAGGATATTTCCTCTCATCCCAAGCACAGATAACAAATCAAAACATGTCAACCAATCTGGCAGTCATCCACAAAAATAACAAAGGAAGTGACAGCTGTTTAAAAACAAGCAAAGAATATGACTTTCTAAGACTTCTATACCTCAGGGATGCATTTCAACAGTTTCTTATTGATTGCCCTACTTGTCTACTTTCACTTCAGGAAAAAAAAAACATTGATGACTGTTTTATTCTTGTTCTCTATCACAGAATGAAACCTGAATTTAAATGTAAGGTGCGTTTGGCAATGGCCGTGACCCAAGGCATTATATTTTGAGGTTGTCGGTGTGTATGGTTACAGTATGTGTCCTTCCCAATCTCATGAATGGAATATTTCAATAAAGCCTCAAGGCACATGCTTCAAAATCTGGATTTTTGGACTCAAAGATGAACCAATAAGATTGTGGAGGTCACTGTGTTGAAGGTCACTGTGACCATGAAAGTTCCGTTCTTCTGAACACCATCACAACACAGAAATTCTTGTTACTCTTTATGGCATTGCATTTTGGACAGTAAATACTGTAGGTTACAGGTTGGTTGACTGCCAACAAGTGCAGTCGAAGTTAAATAAAAACAAAGGTCTTCTACTTAATTGAACATTTGCCATGACGACAACTTCAGTTCCAAACAAAAGCCCCCTAAAAATATTCCGCTCAAACATTGATAAACCTTTGCTTTTGGTTCTCCAGCAAACTTTTTTTAATACTGAAAGTTTTTACACCCACTTAATGGGTTCTCCTTGGGCTTTTAATAATTCATGAAGGACATGGATCAAAACCTCTGAAAAAAAACACTGAATATGCTCATACAGAGAGAACATTCCGCTCCTAATGTACTAGTGGTTAACACTCGACCTTCAGATGGATTTGGACCCGTGAAAGAAGAATATCACTTAAGTGCATCCAGTAACACAGTGGTGCATTAGACTGACAAATGGACCGCAGAAGAAAGCATCTTAAGTAGGCATGAAATGATTTCAGATGACCCACCACTTTTTTTGCATTAGTGTCTTTTTTTTGGGAGGGGGGGATTTTTGCAGCCAAAGAAACTAAGACAGCTCAAAAGCCTCATTACGGGAGATATTAATAAATTCACTATCTGTTACAACAGCGTTTCTGCAATTAGCCATTTGACCCTAGTCGATTTTTAATCCTCAACCATGGAGAGGCGGCCAAATCGAAGGTAGAAAAGCCTCTTTCTGGCCGGCGCCAGAAAGAGAAAAAAAAAGACGCAACCCCACCACAAATAACAATCAAAGTGCAACAGGGAACCCAGAAGGATGTGAAAAGACAACACAAGAGTATTCATTTCTTCTCTGGGGAAGCGAGTGGCATTTTAATGAAGGAGCGGTTTTTAATTTTAATCCTCATTTAACCATCAGGGTACCCAGCAAGCTGCTTGACTGCGGTTAAATGAGGTCGACCAGAGATGGGTAGCCGGGGGGGGGGGGGGGGGGGGGGGGGACGTGGGGGGTGGAAGGAGAACCCCTACCCCGTGCATTACCCCCCATACCCTGCTGGGCCTCTTTCGCTCTCAGCTAAGGTCTGCAGCTCTGACTGACCTCCACACATTCTCCATCACCTCAGCAGGAGGCCACGGCAGGCCAAGGATCTCCCGTATCCGTACACACAGAGAAATCCTGAGGCTTGAGATGTGGTATTAAACACACCAAGTCCCAAACATCAAAAAGGGTCATAAATATATTTAAAAGGCTAGTCCAAAATACGTGCCGATATAGGCAGTAAACCCACTCAAGCTCTGTTTAAACAGATAGAAATGCTCAGTCTGTTTTTCCCTTGCCAGTCAAATAATATTGACAAATGCTGTCTGCCTTACTTCAAGGAAAGTGTTTTGTGTATGAATGTTTTCAGTGAGTGTGTTGGTGTACGTGTGTTTGCTCAGTGTGTATGTGAGTTTTGTGAGTGAGAGAGACAGAGAGCAAAAGAAAGAAAGAGAGTGAAACAGAGAGAGAGAGAGAGTGAAAAAGAGAGAGAGAGAGACCGGCAAGACAGTGTTAGTGCTCACTAAAGGTTGGGCCATTTCAATAAACTCTCAAACCAATGGGCATTTTTAAGTGCTCCTGGCCATTAAAGCAGAGCTGGGGATTGGCGCTCCACACACACACACACACACACAGGGCAACTGTACAGTATATCTTGCCATGTTGACACTAAAGCGATGAGCAATCATGACTACATCCGCGCTCTATTGGTCTCAAGAGCCCGTGGGGAGGAGCGCACAGGGGAAGTTTAAGCAAATTGATATCTGTGCAAACTCACACAGACACACAGAGAGTGAATGAAGGGCCACAGCGGCAGCAGCACGCTGTAGATATTCAGGCTGAGGGATTCAGCACAGCTGCATTATGCTTACAGGGGTTTGGGGCTATTGCATTCGGTTGAGTGAGTTATGGAGGTTTTATCTGACAGTGTCTAACTTGTTATCTATTTGCCATCTTGTATGAACATGTATATAATGATCTGTCTCACAGACACAGCCACCCTCAAAATATCTGTGCAAGCCAAACTCACATACAGTAGACACACAGAAAGCGAATGAAGGGCCGCAGCACACTGTAGGAATGGTTAAGGGATTCAGCACAGCTGCATTATGCTTACAGGGTTTTGGGGCTATTGCATTCGGTTGAGTGAGTTATGGAGGTTTTATCTGACACTGTCTAACTTGTTATCTATTTGCCATCTTGTATGAGCATGCTCTGTCTCACAGACACAGCCACCCTCAAAATATCTGTGCAAGCCAAACTCACATACTGTAGACACACAGAAAGAAAATGAAGGGTCGCAGCACACTGTAGGAATGGTTAAGGGATTCAGCACAGCTGCATTATGCTTACAGGGGTTTGGAGCTATTGCATGTGGTTGAGTGAGTTACTGTATGGAGGTTTTATCTGACAGTGTCTAACTTGTTATCTATTTGCCATCTTGTATGAGCATGTATGATGATCCGTCTCACAGAAACAGCCACCCAAAAAAATTCTTGCTGTACTCTCAGACTGCAGTGTGCGCACATCCAACATGACAGTGCAATATGTTATGAATTACAGTGGGCTTGTTTGGGGAGTAAAAAACACACACACAATGCAGTGTAAGTCACACATGACCCTGAGATTTGAAATGTGGGAGGATAAAATGCCCTGGTGGAAAATGCCCTGTTTCTCTGTAACAGTCATTTGATTTATTTGCAGTAACTTTTGTATGTAGTGAAAGTCACTGTCCAGGGTGAACGGTTTGGAATTATGCACTGTTCTGTGTTTTATTGAAAGCCCGTTGATTACTAAATAAAACGATGAGTTACAGGACAAATAACTTAGGGCAATGCTGAACATGTAGAACATGTACAGTAGATGCATATAGTAAAGTGAATGTATGGTTTGTATTTCTATTCTTATTTTAATGTAGTTTGCAATAGTTTGGTGTGTGTGTGTGTGTGTGTGGGGGGGGGGGGGGGTTGTGGGGAGAGGGGGTTACAGAATAAACTAAAAAGTTGTGTACCTTCAGCGGGCTTCTCACAGTCTGGATCAATGGCCACAGCTACTGTCAACTTGCAAACAAGACCCTTATTTCTGACAGGAGTGCTGGTCCATGTCTCAACATACTCACATGGCTACAAATGTGTGCGCACACACGCACGCACGCACACACACACACACACACACTCACACACAGTAACAACCGCAAGTTTCTCCCCACCACACACACACACACACACCGAGATACACATAAGCAAGCACAGACACTGCGGGAGTGAACTGTGAGAGCATTTGAGGGTGCGTGTGGATTTCTGGGGCTGGTCTTGCCAGTGGGGACAGATACCATTTCTCCGGATGACACAGGCGCCACTACTGTCCCAATCCATTTACAAAAGCCCTGTCTGCTCTGCTGCATGTCAACACCATCCCTGCCGTGACAGGCCAGGGTTGGACTTCCATCGCCCCCCCATACACACACACACACACACACGTCCCAAATCACAGCCAAACACAACACTCTGAGGAGGAAAAACAAATGGCTTTAAAATAACTGGTAAAAGATGCCATGAGAAGCACTGGGATCTTGGGGGGTTCATTTTCTGAGGGACTGAGACATCACTGGTGTTGTGGGGTGATGGCACAGTGATAATATATTTGCCATGATTGTGATGGCAGCTTATTTTCACTCATACTGTGCCCTTGAAACACTTCAAGTGTCATTTCTCTCAACTTCTAGAGCTCAATCATGTCCTTCATTGACATGAATACCTGGTACACAAAATGAAACCAGACAAGTGAAGTGCAATTAGTCTGTCAACATCGGTTTACACTGATTAAAGAAAAATGGATGGCTCATTGACAGGTAATTACAATTTTGACAGGCTTTTAAGACCGCTTTCGTCAACACATCTTTTCCAGTAACATTTCGGCGCTTGAGATCTCCACAATTACACAAATCCACCACAGATTTCTCATGTAAATTGCTAAAGAAACATTTGCAAACCCCCAACAGGATAAACACAGACAAGGGGTAATGCATCTTCCCTAAAGAAGCCGTGTGGAGATTCATGTTTATGCAACAGACAATCCACGATTAAGTGTTCAGAATTACGCTCACACCTTTAAATGGTCATTTCGCGAAATGGATTGGGTCAAGATTTAGCTCATTACAAAATGAGGAAAAAGTCTGCTCAATTGAAACGGGTGCTTAGCTATATCTCTCTGCCACACGACCATAAATCTGGTGCGGGAAAAAGTGCCGAAGCAAGGGCCGAATTCATTACGGAGGAGGGGAAGGGATGAGAAAGAGATGGATGTTGGAGACGTCCTCTCCCCCCCCCCCCCCCCCCCCCCACAAACCTGCTTTGTCTGCAGTAAGGGCTCCGAGCGAGGTGGGCAGGCAGGCAGGCAGGCTGGCTCAGGTAGGATGCTTAACGGCCCTCCTGTCGCCGTCGGCCGTGCCAAAACCCGAAGCGTGCCGCCGCCGCGGCAGACTAGCTGACTGCGCACCTGGAGGTACGAGACACGCCCACGCTGGCAGATGGAAACATCCGGAAGGAAGAAAAAAAAAAAAAAAAAACACTAAAGCACACTCAATAAGTTCCGGGAAAAACATCCACAGGTATATATAGCCGACTGCTGGGGAACAATGAGTTGCTTAGTGGTATTCCCCACATAACCGACGCGCGGAGTTGAGGCGTTGACTTTGATGGAGGAGAGCAGTTTTTGGTTTGGAGTGGTACAGCACTTGGCACATTACTCATCCTTTGCCCCACGCGAGTGCTGTGCTGCTGACACTAGGCCTAGCCTTTGCCTCCATCTGCTGAAGATTGTTGAAATTCGGAACGATACGATTTGGTCTATTTGCTTGATATGCATCTGAGGCCAGTGGCACAGATGATGGGATTAGAGCTGAGGTTCCAGACGTTTAGGGTAAGTACTGGGATAAGGAGTGCAGAACTTGAGCTAAACTTTTTAAGAGTCTAACTTGATGATGAGTGTAATAGGAAAGCAAACTCCAATGTAGAAAGCATCTCTGCTTTCAATCGCTGCCAGAAAATGTTAAAATGTAGTGCTATTGCATAATGCAATGAAGACAGAAATCTGACAAAGACAGAAAAGAGCTGCAGCTTTTTCCGAGTAGGTCTGCGTCTTTGGGATTTCTGCACAGAGGCCAAAAAGACTGAGATTTTTCCCGGGATTTGTGTAGCGCTATAGGGAAGTTTCCCTGACAATGACTGATATTTACAGTCAGCATGAAATATGCCAAGCAGTGCCTTTATGTTGACAGAGACGTCAGGGTCAGGAGTTGTTTTTATAGCTTCCGCAAAGATTGAATTTTAATGGGTCTCCGACAGGCATGCACACACACACACCCACGCCAAAACGCACACACACACACCCACGCCAAAACGCACACAGGCGTGGGCATTTCCCCCCCCCACACACAGAGAGGAATATCTGCAACTTCTCATTTATGCAGCAGTGGAAAGCGGTGTTAAGGTAAGATGAGAGTGACTTTAACAACCAATAAATATTTGGAGAAAACCTCTGATGTTTTTGAAGGGTTACTGACACTGAAGCCCTTACCGGAGACGAAAGACTGAACTTGTATGCATTTATGCACCAAGGGTCTGTCTGAGGACATCTTTGTGTTAACCTTGGTGTGCATATGTGTGTGTACCTGCATATTTGTGTGCCATCTTAGTGTGTGTGTGTGTTTCCATATCACTCTCGGTGTGTGCCTGTGTGTTCCAGTGTTTGCACAATCGTGCATGCGTTGCACGTGTGTCATGTTCACTTCCTATAATCCCTCTCCTGTTATTCCTAACATCACCTGAAGCTCAGCACATAACGGAACGTTCTGACAACTCATGAATTCAATTCCTCTCATCCCGCAGAGGTTTCAGTAATGACATAAGGGCCCGCTGTGGGAAGACTATGTTTGGTATTCTGTCCATCTAAATTAAGCGCCAGCCTCGACAGTCTGAACTGACGTGAACTCGGAACGTCGGACCGCGCACGCGCCTTCAATTCCCGGCGCTAAAACTAAGTTGAAACGTCCATTAAGGGGCGGCTCCCTCACACGTTACCCATCAGCTTGCTTTTTTTTTTTTTTTTTAACGACCGACGGGACAGCGAGAGTGCCTCAGATCTGCCCACGTGCCGCACCCATAGGGAAGCGTGCTAAATTTAAAATGTTAGCCCATGGCAATGCGCAGAGACAGCTGGGCCCTCATCATTCCCCTTCTCCAGAAGAAGAAGCGTTTACAATGCACAAGTGTGTGAAGTGTGTGAAAAATGTGAGGGGTTGATACGTGTGTGTTTGTGTGTGTGTGTGTATGGGGTTGCTGGGGGTTGCTGGTCAAAACAGGGTCTTCCATTAGATCAAATAGAAACCAGGTCTGTGTACTGCCCCCCGCACTGCCATCCAGAGCAGACAGACCCTGTGATGGCATACTGTGCCTGTCACTTCTGGTTTGATCCCGGCTGCCTGCTTCACTTTGAGCAATTGCCACAGGTCATTGCTCCCTTGTGAGGCGGAAAAGATATGAAACCGAATGGGAGACCCCTTGCCCTTCATGGGAGAGAGAGGGCACAAACAAACGCTGGCTCTTCTTGTTTGCTACTTGTCAGCACTGATTTAAAGCATAGAGGGCTTCTTTTTGTTGTTGTTGTTGTTGTTGCTTCCGACACGTTTGGCGCGTATGCAGGCGGCGGTGGAAAGCTGCTGCCACTTAAAGCCGTGTTTGCAAATGCACTCGACAAAGAGTCCGTGCACTTCAACAGAGAAAGGGAGGGAGGAGAGGCTTCCAAAAAGCAGTGGTGAGGACAAGAGAGAGAGAGTGTGGGAGAGGAAGGTAAGAACGAGAGGCAAAGAGGTGAAGAGTCATCTCCACCTGCAGCCAAACTCTTTCCGTGATAGTCGAACGGAGCCGAAGATTAGCAAAGACCCCAATTACACAGGGAAGAACACCATGATTTTTTCCCCCTCCATAGCGTGGAAAACGAGCATCACTTAACGAAATATAAATGCAAAGAAAACATATTGATTAAAGGGTGTGGACTTAATTCCATCTCATGTTATCTTACCTCAGACTGTTGTTAACATGCAGAGAAGTAGGTAGGAGGCTGGATGGCTTCGTGAGTGGGAGCTTCACATTAGAAGGGCAGGGTTGGCGTTTCGCTCTGAGCCCAGGGTCCTAGCTAAGCTGCAGTTAATAGTTTGCTGGAGAACACCGACCGACTGCCAGAGGTCATCATGAAATATGCATGCCATTTTCGGGGGGGAAAAGATGAATTTCGACCTCTGTGGCAATTCAAAGCAATTAATACAGCCTGCCAACCAATCCCTCCTACCTCTGCCCATAGCCCTCCCACCACCGCCCACCCATCCCCCCAACAGCATACTTCCAAAGTTCTCAAAAAACTAGGCCGCTTCGTTAATTTTCAGAGAGATGGGGTGACGTTTCGGCGCCGCGGCGACAGTCCCGACTGGCAGAGCTACGTAGCTCAAAGCACAAAGTTTTTGACGCCCGAGGTCCTACCCGGGCATTCGCTTTTTTCCGCGGCTTACCCACGGAGTGGTTTGACACCTCCAGCCCACTCGCTTTGCTTTATTCACCTGCAACAGTGTAAACAAATTCAGAACTAGCCTCCAGGAGATGATGGGGACCTTTCAGATGTTGCCCTGATTAAACAACCCCTCCAGTCCCCAAACTCTGCTGGATTCCTCCCTGTATGAAAAGATATGAAAAGATAATGTAATCCCCCACCCCCAAATCCTGAACCCCCCCTCACAATGTTTACAAAAGGCTCAGGGACGAGGCAGACTGTTTGTAGTCAAAAGGGACAAGGGCCCATGCCGATCCAAAAAGGGTAATTAATCAAGGCCTCCCTTTGGTGTCAATGGAACAGGAGTAATAAAAACAGCCCATAGAAGCATTCATCATTGTTGGACTCCTATCTCCTCCTTTCTCATTCTCTCGCTCACCCGTTCACTTGCTCACTTGCTCTTGCTTTTCTTCTCCTCTTTCTCTTAGTTGATCTCATCCTCTTTCTCGCTCCTCCTCTCCTCCTCACTCCTTACTCCTCTCTCTCTCTCTCTCGTTCTCTCTCCCCTCACGTCTCGTGCAAATTCCTCTCTTTCCCTTTCCCCTCTCCCTCTTTCTCCCTTCAGCATCAGTGCAGGCAAGCCTGGAGCTTTTGGTCTGGCACTCTACACACTATACCAAATGTGCTAGCATGTCATTAGCGCAGCCATTTCTAAATTTGCCACTCTCAGAAGGAATATGAGGATGTTTATTTATGAGTTCTGCAGAAGGGGATTTATCCCTGGAGATGAGCATCCATTTTTCATGATGAAGGTCGTTCCAGCATGCAAGAGAGAAGGAGGAGAGAGTAACAAAGTCAAAGAAAAGAGGAAAGCAGAGGAAGAGAGAGACAGAGGCAGAGTGAGAGAGAGGGAGAGAGAGAGAGAAGAGAAGGAAAGGCAAGGAGAGGAGAGGAGGTCTCCTTTAAAGTGATTCTCCTGGGTGTATTGAGAAAATGAAAAACCTCAAGGCATCCTGCTGGTGATGGCTTTAAGTGAGATACCGCCCTCGATCAATATGCAAAATCAATGCATACACTTCATAATGCCATGAACATTAACATAAAAAAACAAACCAGCAAGAAAAGCCTAATACAATAGCATAATTCATAGTGGAGGAATCAGACATTTCAACAGCATCCCAACTCTATTCTCACATCCAGAAAGCTTGCTTTCCTTTCTCACATATGAACAAGAAAGTTGAGGCAAATGAAGAATCACTGTCTGACACATTTCAAAACTTTCTGCATTTCCATGACACCCACCCCCGTCTTTTTCCTTGACAATTGTGAATGTCGAGCATGCCAACTTCTCCTAATCCGCTGGCTTTGAATTGTTTTTCCAATACCTTCGCAACAACCACAATGAAAAAAAAAAAAGCCTCGCGATTCAGTCCCCGCTTAATCCCCAGTAATGAAAAATCAGAGTGAAATGCAGAGACTTTTTTCCCAATGAGGGACCATTCCAGGGATTTTTTTTTTGTTTGTGCATGCTATCGTTACACATCACATTAGCCAACCCAGCAGGAGACTGGGTGAAATCCAGCCCTTCCTTTCCCGTGCTGCCTTTCCCCGCCGCGAGGCAGCTAAATCCCACGACTTTGGTTTAATGCTGTCAGTGGTCGGTCTGCTACTCACTATCAGCCTAAATTACTAAATTACTATTAACAGGATCTAAAAAAAAATATGATTTTGGCTCGACGTAATCCAGAGACAAAGTTATCCAGACCTTGACCTCTTGGTGAGCTTGGAATCGGCTCAATTCATCACACTAAACCCGATGAGCGGAAACCATTAAAAAGCCTGTTGGAAACGTATACCTCAAAAACCCTTCAACTTGCAGGATGTGATACATTAGGCAACTGCTGCTTGCGATGAAGCTTTTCTGACTGTGCCAAGCTGAAGTCGAGCCAAGGAACATCTGGAGCTCAAGGGAAATCTAAAACACGTAAATGCACGTGGAATGATTAGATTTCTTTCTTGTGTTTATTTATATATACCAAGGCATGGTGAACTTAATTCACCTCCAGTCAGTATTCACAAATGTGTCTGAAATCCCCCTCACCATCTGTGCAACCACATCCATGTTCCAAAAAAAAAAAACACACAAAAAAAAAAAGGACATCACCTCATGTAAAGAGAGGATAGCCGGCACCAAAAGCAAACAAATAAAAGAAAACATTGCACTGCCACTGCAGGCTTAGCGGAACAATCAAACACAGGCATGTTTCCTCTGGACGAGTGTGCACTCAGACGGTGATGGCGTGATTTCCTATCGGCCCTGACAGATGAATCATGGGAAGTGGTGGTGACAGGCTCATACATATTCTGCCCGCCCATTTCTCTCAGAGACACCAGCAGGATGGCTTCTTCTTGTTCGACTCCGGCTTCCCCAGTGGCACAGGTATCAGTGAGTGATTGGTCTGTATCTGCGATATCTATGTGTCTGTCAGTGATTCAGATGCTGTGAGAGAGCAGTCAATCACGGCCTGTCTGTCCACGCCAACAGGCACACCAACCCACACATAGCTCCCTATTGTCAATTCTGGTAGCCACTGTTGCATTACGGCCTTGCCAATCAACTAAAGAACATGTCTACGAGTCAAGTTTTGAAGAGGTATTCAAGTGTGGCCATGACGAAGCTCCGACATAATCCACCAACCAACTTTCAGACACTCTTGCACTTATACCCATGTGTACAACGCACACTTACACAGTTTCACACAATATAAACTGTAGTGTGTACAATCAACAGGCAGGCAATTTATGAGTTGGCTAATCAGAAATGCACTCACTACAATCACACAACTGTGGACATGCATCAAGGCTGAATACCACTAAGCACGAAGCACAATTTAGTCCTTCAATCAGTGCCTGCCATCATAAGAAGAAATCAAATCGAGTTTTATCAGGTAAAGAAGTGTCGACTTGAATAGTCCGCAACAGGAGGTTACAATTACACCCACCCTTTTGACCATAGAAAAGTCGGGATCAGTTTGTGTGTAGGAAAGACATGGTTTCATCCCTTAGATGTGTCAATCACTCTTCACGCCATGCAGAGGGGTGGAGACAAGTGGCCCAGTCACCAAGCAGCAGAAAAGCAAACATTCTCTGGTAATAAAGTTGCCATGACACACAAATGTGGAATTATCATCCGTGATTGAATTCAGTGGCCACATCACGCCATGATCAGGAGGCTCTATCAAAACATGAGAGGGGGAAAATTGGGCTGGAGTACAAACATGAGGGGAATGAACCAGGCCGAATAACGGACATGTGATCGTCTGCAGTCAACAGTATTCTGACAGAGCAAGATCATAACAGTGAGAGGAGAGAGAGAGAACAAAGAGGTTAAGGGAAACACAACAGAAGAATAGGGCGACAGACAGACAGACAGAAAGGAAAAGGAGATGAAAGTAAAAACAAACTGATATGGACACACCTTCCAAGTCCAACATGAGGCAAAGAGAGAATGAAAGAATGAGAACCAAACCAAGGAGGGAGAACAGAGCAGTAATGTAACAAGACGAGTGAAAGAATACAGAAGGAAAACAAAAGAAAAGAGAATGAAAGAGGGAGAGACAGAGAGAGAGAGAGAGAGACGTCACTCTTCATATCCTCTCATTCTCTCCTTGCACCCTAGGGGTCTGGTGGTGCCCTTTGCGAAATAGGGGCTCGAGGTGGCTGGCTTACTGTACCTTGGCACGTCTCAGCAGGTCAATACCTTTTCCACCGCCGAGTAGGTCGATGCGCCCTGGGTGCGGAAAACACTTCACACCCTTGTTTTTTTTCTCTCTCTCTCTCTCTCTCTCTCTCTCTCTCTTCTCAAAGCAACCAGAGCAGCGGCGAGGCAGCAGGCTAATTGACTCCTCGGTTACCGCCGTTGGAAGCCCAACACCTTCGTGTAGCTTCGCCTGCTGTGGGAAGGTCAGGGAAGTGCAGCCAAATCCGAACCCCCCCTTTGCTCGATACTCCCCCAGCACGCGCATCCACATCTACACCACACCCCTCCTCCTCTTCAGCCGCTGCCACCACCACCACCACCACCACCACCACCACCACCACCACCACAAACTCCTGTCTAGGTGCAGCCCTCCTGCATTAAAAAACTAATGAGAAATTAAAGTGACAAAACAGCCCTACTGCTTTTGTAAGTGGCCATTTATTACGCGGGGAGGTAGCACGCCGGTGCAGCTAATGAACACTAAAGTATTAAGAGGCACACTTGTTCTGACGTGTCGCTATCCTCCAGAGGGGGGGCTGGGGGGTTGGCTGGATGTTTGGGGAAGGGAATTAAGAGCTCTTCCCGTTCACATTGCAATTTTGATTTCATTCTGACCCCCTTTTTTCTCCGTGCGTGTGAGTGCGTGGGGGGGGGGGGGGGGGGTAGAGTTATGCATGACAGAAGCTAACTGGGGAGTTGCAGGTGTCAGGTTTAGGTGAACTGGCGTTCCAGTGATTGCCCCGGCATCTCTGCCGCAGCAATTTGGGAGAGGAAAAAGAGGCAGCAGAAGCACCGGTGGGCTTACTAAGTAAACCCCCTCTTAAGCTGATTCCGGATCTGAGGTCGCTGGATGGCAGGGGGGGAGGTGGAGGGTTGTCAGTAATCAGCTATCCCCCAACCTGCTGTCTGCCCAAAGGCCATCTCTGCTTCAGTTGGTTCCACTCGACCGCAATGCAGAAGCCCTGGCTGTCCTTCCGCCATCAATGTCGTGTCCAAAATTCTAAACAAGTGAATCTGTTTATTCTACATTTGGCTTGCAAATTTCTGCGTCTAAACCTGACATGCCTTTCCCTGTGCCTTTGTGACAGGCTTTGGTCTGGGTGCATGAGAATCTGACTCACTACTGGCCTATATAGAAAATCTGTTCCCTTGGGACGTTTATTTTAAGCCATCTTAAATAGAGAAGATCCATAGTCTTTGTGAAGTCTCTCATTGCAGTGTAATCTCCTCCGTAACAATGGCAATTCTAACACTAAAGTCTTATCAAATGAATTTAGCAAAGATAAAGTTTTAATTGACCGATTCAATAAGGAACAAAAATGTAGAGTAGGTTTTCTGTCGATTCATTGTTTTGTCAATAAATGGTCCCAAGTGGAATTGTTGATACTAATAAACCGTGAAAGGTCTGGGTTTACTTCAAAACAAAGGTCAGCTTTGTGGAGCTGGGCAAGAAAGAACAATAGATATATTGTACAACATTATCCCCTCTTTGAAAAAGAAGAGAGCCACTGTCTGGCTGAGTCAAGTTCACCAATTCCAAAGTCAGTGCCAGGCTTTCTCTACTAACTGTCATTCATAGCCAGCCACAGAGGAGGGACACAAATATAGCAAATACCATTTGAGATGGCCCAACATGTCACAAAGAATGACGAACACTGAAAAAAAAACATTTTGTGTCAAAATCTGTCAGGAACTCATACACTAACAAGCAGCATAGTTTGGACACAACCACAAATCAAGGCAGTATTTACTGTACCCATATACAAAGGGATGCTTTCTACAAACTCTAAGAAAACATGAAAGTGATCATTGCCTATAAGACACTGTAATCATCAGTGCCTGCACTGGAAGCAGGACAGCTCGACGGGTCAAGGAGCCTCAATTTAAACTAGAGATGTAATTCCAAGGAAATTACGAGTGCATGAAAATGCAAAAATGATGAGGACTTTTATTTTGAAACAGTTGTGGGCAGAGGAAACAGTTGAACAGGATATGTTGTCTTAAGAGAGCCAGAAAGCCTGAGACAGAGAGTTGCTGCCAGGTGGCTTTGAACACCTGGCTTAAGATTCTAATTGCTTTACGACTTCATTGTGATGTCATAATCCAATGTTAAGTCTATGGGAGAAAAAATGTTTTAAAAAATTCATATAAATTAAACGATAAAGTTTTCAAAGTTGAAAATTACATAGCTGAAGTCACCTAAGTAAGACCTACGCAGCGCAGTTTGAATGAAGTTTCCACGTCGAACGGTTGAAGCTGAATTGAACGCACAAAAAGTGTCTGAAGAAGAACTAGAGATGTAATTCCAAGGAAATTACGAGTGCATGAAAATGCAAAAATGGTGAGGACTTTTATTTTGAAACAGTTGTGGGTAGAGGAAACAGTTGAACAGGATATGTACTCTTTAAGAGAGCCAGAAAGCCTGAGACAGAGAGTTGCTGCCAGGTGGCTTTGAACACCTGGCTTAAGATTCTAATTGCTTAACGACTTCATTGTGATGTCATAATCCAATGTTAAGTCTATGGGAGAAAAAATGTTTTTAAAAATTCATATAAAATAAACGATAAAGTTTTCAAAGATGAAATTTACATAGCTGAAGTCACCTAAGTAAGACCTACGCAGCGCAGTTTGAATGAAGTCTCTACGTCGAACGGTTGAAGCTGAATTGAACGCACAAAAAGTGTGGAAGAAGAATAATATCGATAACTAGAAATGCAATTCCAAGGAATTACCAGTGCATGAAAATGAAAAAAAATATAGATAGATGATGTAGATATGGCTACTAAGGTGTAGCTAGGGTAAAAATGGTGATTGCATAGTTTAAAGAGAGTTGATGTGTGAAGGTAGACAGTTTAAAGCTTAAACATTCCAGATGTAACTTAACTAATGATTTCTAAAAGGTATGTTAAAATGTTAACTATGTTAACAATGATAACCAGGTTGATTGGTTTACTTAGCTAATGATTTCTAACAGTTATGGTAAAAATGCTAACAATGCTAACTATGTTAACAATGCTAACCAGGTTGATCAGCTAACTTAACTAATGATTTCTAACAGAAATGTTTAAAATGCTAACAACGTTAGCAATGCTAACTATGCTAACAATGCTAACCAGGTTGATTAGCTAACTTAGCTAATCCTTTTTAGCAGTTATGCTAAAAATGCTAACAATGCTAACTATGCTAACTAGCTAACTTGCTACTGAGGACTTTTATTTTGAAACATTTGTTAATAGGGTATCCATGGCTGCCACTATCAGGAATAAAGAAGTTACTGTAGTAAAATCATGTTGGTTGCTATGGAAACGGTCATAAACGCCTAATTTTAATGGTTGCTATGTTGGTTGCTAGGTACATGGAGGTCTCATGTAGTTGACTGGAGGCATAGTTGATGATAACTGACAGTGGGAATGGTTGAACAGTTAAATAGATGAGTAGTTTCAATGGTTAAATGATTTAATAGTGTATTATTGCAGTGAGGACTTTTATTTTGAAACAGTTGTGGACAGAGGAAACAGTTTAACAGGTATATGTAGTCTTCACAGGGAATGTATGCTTAAAGCCTGAGAGAGAGAGAGCTGCTGCAGCTGGCCTGGCCACCTGGCAGAAGATTCTAATTGCCCTATTATGATGTCATAATCACAATGTTAAGTCTATGGGGACATTTTTAATAGTTTTTAATTTCTAGTTTAAAAAGTATAAAAGTTACAAAGTTGAAAAATACATAGCACGGGTGTCCTAAGCAAGACCTACGCGTCAAAGTTTGAATGAAGTTTCTACGTCAAACGGTTGGAGCTGCATTAAAAGCGTTAGAAGAAGAAGAATAAGAAGAAGAAGAAGCCTAGGAAGAACAGTACAGTGCATTTTCATGCACTGTAACTAGAGAATGTAATTCCAAGGAAATTACGAGTGCATGAAAATGCAAAAATGTACAGATAAATCATGTAGATATGGTTACTAAGGTGTAAGGTGCTAGGGTAGACATGGTGGTTTCATAGTTTTTGAAAGTTGATAGTGTGAAGATAGACAGTTTGAAATTGAATCAGCTAATCTGATTACCAGATTAGCTAACCTGGCTAATGATTTTTAGCAGTTATGTAAAAATGCTGACTATGCTAACAATGCTTACCATGTTAACTATGCTAACAAGGTTGATTAGCTAACTTAGTTGATGATTTCTAACAGTTATGCTAAAAATGCTAACTATGCTAGCAATGCTAACTATGCTAACAATGCTAACCAGGTTGATTAGCTAACTAAGCTAATGATTTCTAGCAGTTATGCTAAAAATGCTAACTATGCTAACCATGCTAACTTGCTAGTGAGGACTTTTATTTTGAAACATTTGTTGCTGGGGTATCCATGATGGCCACTATCAGAAATAAAGAAGTTACTGTAGTATAATCATGTTGGTTGCTATGGAAACTGTCATAAAAGCTTAATTTTAATGGTTGCTATGTTGGTTGCTAGGTACGTGGAGGTTTCATGTAGTTGACTGGAGGCATAGTTGATGATAACTGACAGTTGGAATGGTTGAACAGTTAAATAGTTGAGTATTTTCAACGGTTAAATGATTCAATAGTGTATTATTGCAGTGAGGACTTTTATTTTGAAACAGTTGTGGAAAGAGGAAACAGTTTAATGTAGGATATGTAGTCTTCACAGACAGATTGTATGCTTAAAGCCTGAGGAAGAGAGAGCTGCTGCAGCTGGACTGGCCACCTGGCATAAGATTCTAATTGCCCTATTATGATGTCATAATCGTAATGTTAAGTCTATGGGGGGAATTTTAATAGTTTTTATTTAATAGTTCAAAAAGTATAAAAGTTACAAAATTGAAAAATACATAGCTGAAGTCACCTAAGTAAGACCTACGCAGCGCAGTTTGAATGAAGTTTCTACGTTAAACGGTTCAAGCTGAATTGCACGCACAAAAACGTTAGAAGAAAAATAACTAGAAATGCAATTCCAAGGAATTACCAGTGCATGAAAATGCAAAAATAGATAGATAATGTAGATATGGTTACTAAGGTGTAGCTAGGGTAAACATGGTGGTTGCATAGTTTACAGAGAGTTGATAGTGTGAAGGTAGACAGTTTAAAGATGAAACATTCCAGCTCTAACTTAACTAATGATTTCTATTCATGTTAAAATGTTGATTAGCTAACTTAGGTAATGATTTCTAATAGTTACGCTAAAAATGCTAATTATGCTAGCAATGCTAACTTTACTAACAATGCTAACCAGGTTGATTAGCTAACTTAACCGATGATTTCTAGCAGTAATGCTTAAAATGCTAAATTTGCTAACAATGCTAACCAGGTTGATTAGCTAACTTAGTTGATGAGTTTTTGCAGTTATGCTAAAAATGCTAACTATGCTAACAATGCTAACCATGCTAATTAGCTAACTTGCTAGTGAGGACTTTTATTTTGAAACATTTGTTGCTAGGGTATCCATGGTGGCCACTATCAGGAAACAAGAAGTTACTGCAGTATAATCATGTTGGTTGCTATGGAAACGGTCATAAACACTTAATTTTAATGGTTGCTATGTTGGTTGCTAGGTACACGGAGGTTTCATGTAGTTGACTGGAGGCATAGTGGATGATAACTGACAGTTGGAATGGTTGAACAGTTCAATAGTTGAGTAGTTTCAATGGTTAAATGATTTAATAGTGTATTATTGCAGTGAGGACTTTTATTTTGAAACAGTTGTGGACAGAGGAAGTAGTGAAACAGGATCTGTAGTCTTAATGAGATTGTATGCTTAAAGCCTGAGACAGAAGGTGCCTCTCATAGCGTTTACGCGTCCTCTCTCGCTCCTCACTGATCTACATAAAGAATGATGGAGCGGCAACAATGGGATAGTCTAGCCCTTCTTCTATCTTTCTTTATGTAGATCATTGAGGATCGAGGAGCGAGGGAGGACATATAAACGCTGCTTGAGAGGGACCCACAGTAAATACTTTAAAAGTTGTATGTAGATAGTCTAATTAATGTTGATAGACAGAATGTTTAATGGATGTTGATAGGCAGATTGTTTAATAGATATTGATTGACAGTTTAATGGGTGGATGAGTGAATGGTCTGAAGAAGATGAGTGGATAGAAGGTTGGATGGAATGTGCCTTATATTCTTGTTAAGAGAGACACTGATACAGCTCTCTGAGAGTAGTTGACACAGGTGTAATCAATTTAACTGGCTAGTCTTAAGAGAGCCAGAGTACTCTTAAAGCCTGAGACAGAGTAAATAATTTAAAAGTTGAATGTAGATAGTCTAATTAATGTTGATAGACAGAGAGTTTAATGGATGTTGATAGACAGATTGTTTAATAGATGTTGATAGACAGTTTAATGGGTGGATGAGTGAATGGTCTGAAGAAGATGAATGGATAGAATGTTGGATGGAATGTGCCTTATATTCTTGTAGAATGGAGAGACACAGCTCTCTACTGAGAGTAGTGAATACAGATACAGGTGTAATCAATTTAACTGGCTAGTCTTAAGAGAGCCAGCCTGAGACAGAGTAGATTGTTTAAAAGTTCAATGTAGAGCGTCTAATTGATGTTGTTGATAGGCAGACTGTTTAGAATGGGTGGATGAGTGAATGGTTTGAAGAAGATGAATGGATATAAAGTTGGATGGAATTAGGAGGACTTATTTTGATACTGTTGTGCACAGAGGATACAGGGGAACAGAATATGTAGTCTTCAGAGAGGAGCCTGAGAGAAACTGACAGTTGGTGCCCAGGTGGCTGACCAGCTGGGGTAACATTCTAATTGCTGCCGTGATGTCATAATGAGCAATGTTAAGTCTATGGGGGAAATGGTGATAGTTTTTAACTAATAGTTTAAAAAGTATAAAAGTTACAAAGTTGAAAAATACAAAGCACATATGGCATAAGCAAGACCTACGCAACAAAGTTTGAATGAAGTTTCTACGTTAAACGGTTGAAGCTGAATTGCGAGCGTTAGAAGAAGAAGTTTAACTAGAAATGCAATTCCAAGGAATTACCAGTGCATGAAAATGCAAAAATAGATGGATAATGTAGATATGGTTGCTAAGGTGTAGCTAGGGTAAACATGGTGGTTGCATAGTTTACAGAGAGTTGATAGTGTGAAGGTAGACAGTTTAAAGATGAAACATTCCAGCTCTAACTTAACTAGTGATTTCTATTCATGTTAAAATGTTGATTAGCTAACTTAGGTAATGATTTCTAGCAGTTACGCTAAAAATGCTAATTATGCTAGCAATGATAACTTTACTAACAATGCTAACCAGGTTGATTAGCTAACTTAGCTAATGATTTCTAGCAGTTACGCTAAAAATGCTTATTATGCTAGCAATGCTAACTTTACTAACAATGCTAACCAGGTTGATTAGCTAACTTAACCAATGATTTCTAGCAGTTATGCTAAAAATGCTAACTATGCTAACTAGCTAACTTGCTAGTGAGGACTTTTATTTTGAAACATTTGTTGCTAGGGTATCCATGGTGGCCACTATCAGGAAACAAGAATTTACTGCAGTATAATCATGTTGGTTGCTATGGAAACGGTCATAAACACTTAATTTTAATGGTTGCTATGTTGGTTGCTAGGTACATGGAGGTTTCATGTAGTTGACTGGAGGCATAGTGGATGATAACTGACAGTTGGAATGGTTGAACAGTTCAATAGTTGAGTAGTTTCAATGGTTAAATGATTTAATAGTGTATTATTGCAGTGAGGACCTTTATTTTGAAACAGTTGTGGACAGAGGAAGTAGTGAAACAGGATCTGTAGTCTTAATGAGATTGTATGCTTAAAGCCTGAGACAGAAGGTGCCTCTCATAGCGTTTACGCGTCCTCTCTCGCTCCTCACTGATCTACATAAAGAATGATGGAGCGGCAACAATGGGATAGTCTAGCCCTTCTTCTATCTTTCTTTATGTAGATCATTGAGGATCGAGGAGCGAGGGAGGACATATAAACGCTGCTTGAGAGGGACCCACAGTAAATACTTTAAAAGTTGTATGTAGATAGTCTAATTAATGTTGATAGATAGAATGTTTAATGGATGTTGATAGGCAGATTGTTTTATATTGATTGACAGTGTAATGGGTGGATGAGTGAATGGTCTGAAGAAGATGAATGGATAGAAGGTTGGATGGAATGTGCCTTATATTCTTGTTAAGAGAGACACTGATACAGCTCTCTGAGAGTAGTTGACACAGGTGTAATCAATTTAACTGGCTAGTCTTAAGAGAGCCATAGTACTCTTAAAGCCTGAGACAGAGTAAATAATTTAAAAGTTGAATGTAGATAGTCTAATTAATGTTGATAGACAGAGAGTTTAATGGATGTTGATAGACAGATTGTTTAATAGATGTTGATAGACAGTTTAATGGGTGGATGAGTGAATGGTCTGAAGAAGATGAATGGATAGAATGTTGGATGGAATGTGCCTTATATTCTTGTAGAATGGAGAGACACAGCTCTCTACTGAGAGTAGTGGATACAGATACAGGTGTAATCAATTTAACTGGCTAGTCAAGAGAGCCAGCCTGAGACAGAGTAGATTGTTTAAAAGTTCAATGTAGAGCGTCTAATTGATGTTGTTGATAGGCAGACTGTTTAGAATGGGTGGATGAGTGAATGGTTTGAAGAAGATGAATGGATATAAAGTTGGATGGAATTAGGAGGACTTATTTTGATACTGTTGTGCACAGAGGATACAGGGGAACAGAATATGTAGTCTTCAGAGAGGAGCCTGAGAGAAACTGACAGTTGGTGCCCAGGTGGCTGACCAGCTGGGGTAACATTCTAATTGCTGCCGTGATGTCATAATGAGCAATGTTAAGTCTATGGGGGAAATGGTGATAGTTTTTAACTAATAGTTTAAAAAGTATAAAAGTTACAAAGTTGAAAAATACAAAGCACATATGGCATAAGCAAGACCTACGCAACAAAGTTTGAATGAAGTTTCTACGTTAAACGGTTGAAGCTGAATTGCGAGCGTTAGAAGAAGAAGTTTAATAACTAGAAATGCAATTCCAAGGAATTACCAGTGCATGAAAATGCAAAAATAGATAGATAATGTAGATATGGTTACTAAGGTGTAGCTAGGGTAAACATGGTGGTTGCATAGTTTACAGAGAGTTGATAGTGTGAAGGTAGACAGTTTAAAGATGAAACGTTCCAGTTCTAACTTAACTAATGATTTCTATTCATGTTAAAATGTTGATTAGCTAACTTAGCTAATGATTTCTAGCAGTTACGCTAAAAATGCTTACTATGCTAGCAATGCTAACAATGCTAACCAGGTTGATTAGCTAACTTAACCGATGATTTCTAGCAGTAATGCTAAAAATGCTAACTATGCTAAAATTGCTAACAATGCTAACCAGGTTGATTAGCTAACTTAGTTAGATGTTTTTTGCAGTTATGCTAAAAATGCTAACTATGCTAACAATGTTAACTATGCTAACCATGCTAACTAGCTAACTTGCTAGTGAGGACTTTTATTTTGAAACATTTGTTGCTAGGGTATCCATGGTGGCCACTATCAGGAAGCAAGAAGTTACTGCAGCATAATCATGTTGGTTGCTATGGAAACGGTCATAAACGCTTAATTTTAATGGTTGGTATGTTGATTGCTAGGTACATGGAGGTTTCGTGTAGTTGACTGGAGGCATAGTTGATAACTGACAGTTGGAATGGTTGAACAGTTAAATAGTTGAGTAGTTACAATGGTTAAATGATTTAATAGTGTATTATTGCAGTGAGGACCTTTATTTTGAAACAGTTGTGGACAGAGGAAGTAGTGAAACAGAATCTGTAGTCTAAATGAGATTGTATGCTTAAAGCCTGAGACAGAAGGTGCTTCTCATATAGCGTTTACGCGTCCTCTCTCGCTCCTCGATCCTCACTGATCTACATAAAGAATGATGGAGCGGCAACAATGGGATAGTCTAGTCCTTCTTCTATCTTTCTTTATGTAGGTCATTGAGGATTGAGGAGCGAGGGAGGACATATAAACGCTGCTTGAGAGGCACCCACAGTAAATACTTTGAAAGTTGTATGTAGATAGTCTAATTAATGTTGATAGACAGAATGTTTAATGGATGTTGATAGGCAGATTGTTTAATAGATATTGATTGACAGTTTAATGGGTGGATGAGTGAATGGTCTGAAGAAGATGAATGGATAGAAGGTTGGATGGAATGTGCCTTATATTCTTGTTAAGAGAGACACTGATACAGCTCTCTGAGAGTAGTTGATACAGGTGTAATCAATTTAACTGGCTAGTCTTAAGAGAGAGTGTGCTTAAAGCCTGAGACAGAGTAAATCATTTAAAAGTTGAATGTAGATAGTCTAATTAATGTTGATAGACAGAGAGTTTAATGGATGTTGATAGGCAGATTGTTTAATAGATGTTGATAGACAGTTTAATGGGTGGATGAGTGAATGGTCTGAAGAAGATGAATGGATAGAAAGTTGGATGGAATGTGCCTTATATTCTTGTAGACTGGAGAGACACAGCTCTCTACTGAGAGTAGTGGATACAGATACAGGTGTAATCAATTTAACTGGCTAGTCTTAAGAGAGCCAGTGTATGTAGCCTGAGAGAGAGAGAGAGCTGCTGCACCTGGACTGGCCACCTGGCGTAACATTCTAATTGCTGCCGTGATGTCATAATGAGCAATGTTAAGTCTATGGGGAAATGTTTAATAGTTTTTAATTTACAGTTTAAAAAGTATAAAAGTTCCAAAGTTGAAAAATATATTGCACAGGTCTCCTTAGTAAGACCTACGTAGCAAAGTTTGAATCAAGTTTCTACGTTAAACGGTTCAAGCTGAATTGCGAGCGTTAGAAGAAAAAGAATTATAATAATAAGAAACCTAGGAAGAACAATATAGTGCATTTTCATGCACTATAATAAGAAGCCTAGGAAGAACAGTACAGTGCATTTTCATGCACTGTAATAATAAGAAGCCTAGGAAGAACAGTACAGTGCATTTTCATGCACTGTAATAACTAGAGAAAGCAATTCCAGGGAATTACGAGTGCATGAAAATTGAGACAAAGATAGAGGTGAAGTAGAGAAAAGGTTGAGGGGAGTCATAGTTGATGACAATTAACAGTTGAAATGAGCAAAAAGTTAAACAGTTGAGTAGTTCGAATAGTTGAGCTATTTAATAGAGAATTATTGTGTGAGGACTTTTATTTTGAAACAGTTGTGGGCAATGGAAACTGTTGGTGGGATACATAGCTGATGACAACTGTAATTCGGAATGGTTAAATAGTTAAATAGTTGCATAGTTTAAATAGTTATATTATTAAATACGGAATTATGACACTGATGACTTATTTTGAAACAGTTGTGGTCAGAGGAAATAGGTGGTGGGAGTCATAGTTGAAGACAGCTGGCAGTTAAAATGGCTGAACAGTTGATTAATTGAGCAGTTTAAATGTTTAATTCTTTAATTGTGAATAATTGTAGTAAGGACTTTCATTTTGAAACAGTTTCAGGTGGTAGAAACAGTTAGAGGGAGTCATAATTGATGAAAACAGACAGTTGGAATAGCCAAACAGTTAAATAGTTGAGTAGTTTAAATAGTTGAATTGATTAATAGTGAATTTAGTTTCAGGCAGTAGAAACAGTTGGAGGGAGTCATAGTTGATGAAAACTGACAGTTTGAATAGCCAAACAGTTAAATAGTTGAATATTTTAAATAGTTGAGTAGCTTAAACAGTTGATGACAACTGACAGTTAAAATGGCTGAACAGTTAAATAGTTGAGTAGTTTAAATGGTTGAACGATTTGATAGTGAATTATGTTAGTGAGGATTTTTATTTTGAAACAGTTTTGGGCACAGGGAACAGTTGAATAGGATCTGTAGTCTTATTAGAGCCAGACTGCATGTTTAAAAGCCTGAGAGAGAGAGAGTTCTGGCATACAGTAGGATTCTAGAAGCCTGAGAGTTCTGGCATAGGATTCTAAAAGCCTGGGAGAGAGATTTCTGGCATAGGATTCTAATCGGTGATGTCATAATCATAATGTTAAGTCTATGGGGAAATTTTGATAGTTTTAATTAAATAGTTTAAAAAGTATAAAAGTTTCAAAGTTGAACAATATATAGCTGAAGTCACCTAAGTGAGATCTACGCAACACAGTTTGAATGAAGTTTCTAAGTTAAACCGTTGAAGCCGCATTAAACGCATAAATTCGTTAGAAGAAAAATAATAAGAATAGTTGGAAGAACAATAGAGTGCATTTTTCATGCACTCTAATAAGAAGAAGTCGGATAACAGTAGAGTGCATTTTCATGCACTCTAATAAGAATAAACAGTATAACAGTAGAGTGCATTTTCATGCACTCTAATAATAATATCGATAATAAGAATAAACAGCATAACAGTAGAGTGCATTTTCATGCACTCTAATCAGGCAGCTGGGTGAGGGAAGAGAGAGAGAGAAAGAACAAAAAAGAAAGGAAAGAGCTCATCTTCCCACCCGTCAGCAGCCATAGCAGTAGCATTTACAGTGATCACACTGCAATCACTGCTGACTGAAATGTACTTATTTCACGCCAAGCAGCTTTCACAGAGAAATCAATGGAGCCATCTGCAGCGACTCCTGATATAAGCACCCTTGTTTGTGGCAACACAGGCACAGCACTTCCTAGACTGGGTGGGCAATCATGTCTAGCCCTGTCCAGAACACACACATCAGTCAGTGGGGTGTGGTACCTTCTTTTAAAAGGTCTGAGAACAACATGTACATTTGAATATTTCCATTCAGACTGCATAGGCTTTATGGATTAAATAATAAACGTAAGATAAGCAATGCCTCTATACAAAAAAGATTTATGCATTCTCAAATCGGATGACCATTACACACACACACACAGATTATACTATTGATGTCAATTCTTCTCATCTACATCATTCACGTCACAGTGAAAGGTTCATGATGTACCACACATGGATGGACAGAGCATACATGGAAACTCTACCTGACAGGAAGTGACGTTGAGTCCGCAGCAACGCTGGAGTGGGACAGGGGGTGGGGGGGTGTCCTCAGGTTCAATCAGAGCTATGATGGTGAGTGTGCCAGAAACAGACCCATCTGGAGAGTGCTTAACAAGCTGTTGTATTTGAGTCCGTTCCATGCATTCTATCTGCGCCCTTCAGCATCAGGTGGTGCCTGTCTCTCATCTTCATCACAGACTGGGTGATTGGAGTATGTCTATGAGCTTTCTATCAGGCGGTTATAGTCCACTTACAACTTGTAAGTCCTAACACTCCACACAAGCATACTGCAGGATTAACTGTACATGTCGAGGTCTCTGACAAGAAGGAAGCCTAGTAAGAATAGGCCAATTATTAGCCTGTTCAATTCAGTTTCTTTCCCTGTCACCATGTATCAGCAACAGCTGTGGCCTTCAGTTGTCATACACGTTAGTAGCCTATGCCTTCTCACTTTATGTCGCTGGTTGTGGTTAATGAAATAGTTAGCAGATATTCTTACAGAGATCCCATAATCACGTCACTGCTGGGCCGCATTTGGCCTTGACTGACATAGAACACCACACTGAAGAGTTCTGGGAAATAAGCGGCCAAATGTCATAAGGATTCGACCGAGTGATGAAGTTAGGTAGCCGTGGTGAAGGCTTCTACGAAGCACAGGATTAGGGTTTCCCCTCCACTAAATAGCCTTGGCCAAGTGCGTCTTTCTTCACTGCTACTTAACCACCGAGAGTAGCCTAATTCTAAACTGTATCCGACAAAACCATGACGTGGGCTTAACATTAGTCTGTCGCTTACGCGTTGGCTAAATTAAGATGTTAGGCCTACCATTACTCAACTCAAGTTTTCAAAGGAGTGTCAATTGCTGTTGCATGTAGTGGGACCACTTATCCTTACACAAATATCAAGTGAAACGTTAGCATGTGCTAAGAGCACCAAACACTGCAACCTGGAGACGCGTCTGGGCCTCTTGCCTAGATAACCAGAGAAAATAGCCCACTGCAAATATTGTCAGCCGGGTACAGCGAAGTCATTTGTTCCGTGAGTGTTAGTACAGCAACGGTCCACTCTTTTGAAACACAATGTGTGTGTTTTGTTATTGTCGCCAGCTGCCGCCAGGTACGGAGCGAAGAAGAAATGCGGCATTCGCGCGACTTCAAAATTAGTCGCTCAGGACGGCATTTTCTAGAACATCCGCTATTTTTTCTCATGTCATCGTGGTCCAGCGACACATAGTATTCCGGTGGAATGCGTAGCGTCTCACTCGACAGGACATTTGTATCTGATGCAGTGATTGTGCGTGTTTTACTTCCAAGTCGGCCTACACACAACAGACCCTTCTTCCCAGCCTCCCCTGGTCCTGACAAGCAGCGCACGGCCAATCCTAGAACGCCTGTTGTACCCCCTCCTCTACCTCTCAGTTGTGTTTCCACCAAAACATGGCCACGAGTTCTGTGGATTGGATTGAGCTACAGTAGGCTACTTGTGGAAGAAGGAGCTGTGTGAGTATCTTTTTTTTTTTTCTCCCACTCGCTTTGTTAGGCTTCATTCTTCAGATCTGAATTAAAAATCTCCAAACTGTTTGTTCAGTCTCTACATCATCTAGTCCTTTTCAATAATAAACAGTAATTTATTCATTGTTTTGAACTAAAATCTATCCTTTCTTCAAAATCTACAGGGATTTCACTCCAGACAATGAGAGGGGGTTTGTGAGAAGTATATGCTACGTGTGGACGCAACAAAAACAGCTTGAGAATGGAATATTTTGGTGAGCTAAAATGACTAGGCCTGCTGTTCCATCTGTGGCACTTCATCCAATGTCAAAATAATTTTCTTAATGAAGGTTAAATGTCTATGATCATTATGATTGGGTGACATTATTTGCTTCTAAAAGTATTTTATGTGGCATGCAAGATCATTCCTCTGTTTTTGAACAGGTTGTATTTGTAACTATACTATCTAGTCTCCAATGATTGTTTTCTACACCCTGCTATACTATTCTTCAGTGACCACTTGGTGCCTTGTCAAGTCGAGATTGTTGTCAGTGACATGAATAGCACCCAACTTGCTAGAAAACAGTGTAGGCTACAGGTCAGTGATAATTTGGTATGCTGTTAAATGACCATGCTGAAAAAATGGAAATGAGGTTAGGTACTGTAGGTCAAGGCTAATTCATATGGCAATGCAGACAATCTATATGCTGGTAGTGTAAACCATCTATGCACAAAATTGTGACCTTGTGATGGCTTTTGATGACACTCAAAATGTCAAAGTACCTCACACACAGAGCAGTTCTCAAAATGACTTATCACAGTGATATGGCTATGACAACAGCAATTTATGACATTGATTGACTCTCTCTCGCTCTTTGTCTGTTTTTCTTTCTATCTCAAATACACACACGCACACACACATACTGCAGTGTTGTGATTGATATATAATAGCTTTTTCACTGATTTGTAGATTGAGTATTTTGTAATGTTCATGTTCAACAAACTAATTAAGTAAAGTTTTTGGATGTCTAGAAAAAAGGAGTCTAATACAAAATGACAGTGTACTCTGGGCACCTACCAGAATTGGTTCATTACCACCTCAGAAAATGGACCTCGCCGTGGGGCAATTCTTCATTTTCGGTTCATCAGTATCTTGTTTTCACCTCACACATTTTCACTCCCAACGGAAAGTGAGTCCCCCCCCCCCCCCCCCCCCCCTCCTCTTTTTCTCAGGGATTTTACATATAATTACCCAAGGAGTGCAGGGCTTCTCAACCCCGACTGGCTTGTTCAGTGATGACCTAAAAGTAGTGCAAGAACTGCAACACAGTGTGGGATCACACATAACAGAGCATCCCAAATCTTTTCACTCTGCCACAAATCCCTCAGCAGTGGAACAACCCCCCCCCAAGAAAAAAGGTCAGAGCTGTCGTTTCAGGAATCTTCCTTCTTCTCACAGACCTCATTCCCATTTCCACTCGTCCGGTCACACACTAAAAACACAGAGCGATTTATCTCATGCAGTGTGTTGATCCCTTACTGGTGTTTCAGATTATTAGCAGAATATCAAGCATTTTCTGCCCTTTGGTCTGTATTCTGTGTGTGTGTGTGTGTGTGTGTGTGTGTGTGTGTGTGTGTGTGTGTGTGTGTGTGTGTGTGTGTGTGTGTGTGTGTGTGTGTGTGTGTGTGTGTGTGTGTGTGTGTGTGTGTGTGTGTGTGTACCCCTTTTGTGGCTTAGTGGCTCAATGAATTTGGGTTTGATTAATCTTTAAATCTGAGAGATTGACATGCTTTTTAGGATGGAGGGCAAGAGCCATTGCCTCTAATGGAGCTAAGTGGAGAAAGTAAGAGGAAAGAAAACACTGGAAGAGATGGGGGGTGGGCAAATGTAAGACAGAGAAGGGGCATAGATAGATAGATAGAAAGATAGATAGATAGATAGATAGATAGATGTATAGATAGATATAGATGCACTGCCTACATTCACATTCAGTGGATAGATAGATAGATACGGTACAGAGATAGATACCATAGAGTGGGAGTGAGTCAGTGCAGAGGGTTTATCGCTGTTCCCACTGGATACATTCAAGACCTCACAGGGCCATTACTGCGTCAGAATCATTCTCCATAGCATAACATAACTCTGAGATTTTGCATGGATTCATGGACATTCCTGTCACTTATTATACATCATTTATCATTTATCATTTATTCTGTACAAAGGGTGATCATGAATCATTTAATGTGCTTGGTCTGTATTTCTTATGAGAACACGTTTGTAGAGTAAGACCATGTATGTAATTCCCATGGGTTTTTGGAATTTGAGGCGTATATTTTTAGGACATACAAGCAGGATTTATTTTTCATGTGCACTTGCTAATGTTTTGGCCAATGTTAGCATCGAACTTGTAAACCTTTTGAGTATTGTTTCATTGTTTAACTAACCTCAAAAGTGCCACGCGAGTAATATTTACCTCCGCCAAGGAGGTTATGTTTTCATCAGGGTTTATTTGTTTGTTTGTTTGTCTGATTGTCTGTTTGTCTGTTTGTTCGTTTGCAAGATAACTCAAAAAGTTATGGATGGATTTTGATGACATTTTCAGAGGAGGTCTGAAATGACCCAAGGAAGAAACAATAAAAATGATCACCGTCTGGATCCAGGAGGTGGTTATGTTTTCGCTTGGCGGAGGTTTGCGCACTCTGAGTGCTTTTCTAGTTTAATTGTTTAACTAACCTCAAAAATGCCACACGGGTGATATTTTGCTTTTGTTTACCCAAACCTGATGCGATTAATTAGATTATAAAGTGTAAGTGACAATGTTGAGGAACTCTCACATTAGCAAATGATATGCACTAGAGAAGGCTAATTCCATTAGCACCGATTGGCATGGAACACAATGAGGATGGAGACCAGTTTAATGGGACACTCGCCACACTGTGGTTCTTGCAATTGCGGATGTGATCAGATCTTTGGGAGTTGTCCAAAGCACTCAGTGGCGGTGCTGCAGGAAACTGGGCACTGGGCATCCGATGCTCTGCAGCATCTGTGAAATATACCAGTTTGATGAATTATATAAGTGCTGTCTGGCATCATTAAAGGCATGGAAATCAAAATTTCACTGGAGTCAAATGGGGTTATTGCAGATTTTTATGAAGATTTTTTAAATGGCTTTGTTCTGGATCCTTTCCTCTTAGCTGATAGACAAGCATATGTTCTGGTCTGTCTGCACAGAACAAAAACTTGTGAACTGTGTGTGTTTGTGTATGTGTGTGTGTGTCTTGTATGTGTCTGTGTGTGTGAGAGACAGAGAGAGAGAGAGAAAAAACAACTTTGTATTTTGACACAAACTTCACCAGGACTGCTAAATCAAATACCTACTTGGGATCAGATGTGTCAAGGCCTTCTTATGAATAATTTGTAACAAAAAAGCTTCATGAATGTTCAATATGTCGGTGGCCACACCTTAGTTCAGTCACATCAGATTTATTCATGTTTTGAGCAGACGAGCAGCCAAGTAGCCAAGCTCAGGGGTAGATTAAATGGTCTGGATCCATTAAACAGGCAGACCCTAGACACTGTGATGAATGGTGACATGCTGTCACTCACTGGGCCCTAACTCAAAGAGGCAGCTGCAGGACAGAGGAGTCACCCAGGGTACAGAGAGCCAGGGACTCCTCTGCACGAAGAGGAGCAGCCAAGCTGAAAATATCAAGGAGAGAGAGAGAGAGAGAGAGAGAGAGAGGGAGGGAAGGTGTCTATGTGTCTGAGAGAGTGGGGGGTGGGGGGGTTGCGAAGGAGGTTGAGAGAGAGAGAGCAGTTGAAACCTTTCCAGCTGCAATAACTCCAGCAGGGATGTCCCCGTCCAAGCTAAATCTGAAGTTACTCGAGGTCAAACAGAAAAGAACACTAGGGAAAGCTGGGGGTCAACGATGTCCACTGCCCAATCACACAAAAAAGGGAAAGCTTGGCGTATCAGTTACCAAGTGTAACGGATGCCACCTAGCTTAGCGGTGTATGTGGAACACTGGTAAACCTCAATCCTCGACACCTCAAGAGTGATGCTGGCATGGAAGCTAGTAGCCTGAGCTTTTAGCTCGATTGTCAGCACGCTCGACTCCCGATCCGATTCGAGTCTGGGCGTGTGCAAAGCTGAATCACGCAGGTTCAACACAACAACAACTAGAAAAGCACTCAGAGAGCGCAAACTTCCGCCAAGCGAAAACATAACCGCCTCCTGGATCCAGACGGTGATACGGATCACTCCCAAAATGTAACTGTTTCTTCCTTGGGTCATTTGAGACCTTCCCGGAAAATGTAATCAATAACTTTTTGAGTTACTGTATCTTGCTAACAAACAGACAAATAAACAAACAAACAAACAAACAAGCAAACATACAAATAAACCCCGATGAAAACATAACCTCCTTGGCAGAGGCAATAACAGCAACAACAATTCCCGTCCTCGGCCGCCCTGAGAGTGACACTCGGTGACAGGAATGCTGGACAACCATGTGTCAGGAGCCACTGGAGAGCCACGCATGAAGGTTTCTCTGATGCTACCCGGGCGGTACTCTGGCTAATGCTCGAGCTGAGAGCGGCTAATGGCATTTCCTCTTTGCTGAAGGAAAAACGCATTAAGCCCCTGTGAAGTGCTGCTTACACAAATAGAAGTAATTGAATAATTAGGAAATCATCAGAGGACAAGTTAGAAGAAACCGAAACAGAAAAAAAAAAAAAATTAACAAGAAAATAAACATCCATGCAACTTAATTTACAGCTACAGTGAATATATATTGGCACACTTATTATTAATGCATTCCATGTGCAAAAGGCCCCGTGCCTGATGTGAAATTCAGTACTTGCTGAGAGGATGTTGCTTGGCTAGTCAAACAAAAGAGAGACGAAGAAACATTAAGGCATGCTTACAAGCATCTCATGAAGCCTCATAAATAATTTCCACTGCGAGGCTATATAGATGTTTGGACGCTCTGCATGACGCCATGTGGCAGCAGACACAGTTAATGCATTTCGCTGTGCGCCGTAACAGTGTTTTGGGTCTGAAGCACACAAGTCATCCATTGGATACATGCGTGCGCTCGCTTGCTTGCTCGCTTCACATCCATCTCCGTGTGCTCATGATCTTCCTTACATGGAGGTTATGGCCCTGCGGTCTGGATATTATTCCAGACCCCATGCATCATGCGGGGCGTGAGTGGAGAATGGAAAGCCGTGAGAAGATCTCCCGTTTGCGCAAGCCTCTCTCACTGTATGGCATCGAAGGCCGCCCGGGGGAAAAAAACTGGGCCGGGCGGCTGTGTGCGCCTCTGCATTACCCTAGAGCTGCCGATTCAAAGACAAAGACTCGGGCTCGTTCAAAGAGCGTGCGCACACGTGCGCGGTCACACTCTGACATGAAAGAGAAGCGGTTGGACGGGGTACTGTCCTTACGCTAGCACCACGGCCCGCCTTTGATCGCGGCCGACCCGTCGCGCGAGAGAGGGGGCGGTCACGTGGAAGGCACCAGCTCGCTCGCAGCTCTTGAACCGTCGGGTGAGGACACGGCCCCGTCACGTCGGCGGGGGCCACTGCTCTCTGGATGACGGGTTTCAACCTGTGTTTGACAAATAGAGGAGAGCAGATTTCCTGATGGGGAAACGAGCTTGTGTGGTCAGGTTAGATTCACAGGGCTTGACAGACCAGCACACCAGAAGCTGTCCATTACATGTCCATTACTGAGAAATAAAAGGCTCTTTAAATAGCTTGACCTGAACATTTTAAACCTGTTACTTGCATATATTAGACAGCGGTTCAAAACAGATCATTAGCAAATAGTCTAGTTAGAGGGCCTGAAAGTACTATGGAGGTATTCTTCAACAGTCTGAAGTAGAAAACTGGTCTGAAAACAGAGGCGTCATATTGATAGGACTTGCATTGTTCAGAAATGTCCATTTATAATGCAACTAAACAGAATTTGTGATTGGAATCCGAACTGCTGGAGTTTTATGAACAAGAGTTTCTCAAAATATTCTCATGGCTTGGGACTGCACTGCACTGATTTGCACCCGTACACACGTAGAAGAGCCACCCTGTATCTATTCAAACCCTCCAGACTGCTTTGAGGCAGAATGGAAATGTAGACAGTGAATTACAAAAACAACAGAGCATTGTAAGCTGATGTATGTCTGTAGTTGATTGGATAACAATGCAATGAATAAACATATGCTTTTGATTGCTGTTTTCAGTTCAAGTACATCAGGAAGTCTTCTGTCTTACATTAATGTCTATGACTTATGATGTGCTAAATGCAAAAGCCATTGTACAAAGGACAAGATATTTTTCAAGGTTGATTTGAAAACTCTCATATAGACAGTGTGCATCCACTCCACTATATCTTGTCATCCTCCCAGCAGATCTAACAGTCATCATAATCACAAGCACACACTGTGAGAAACCAGGGTACACACAGCCTGTGTGAGTCATGAGCAATATCAGTGTGTGCAGTATCACTAATCAATACACACACACACACCCCAAATAGGAATATGATCAGCCAAACCAATCCCAGGGGGCCTGCTCCATTGAGATTCACTGAGCCAGCTCCATCCAGGGATGGTAAGCCGAGTCAAAGCTCACATCAAACATAATCTTTCTTTCCCTCGTCTTTCCTGCTCTCGCAAGTAAACCGTCAAATCCCTGCTCGATGAAGCTGATACGAGCAACTTCAACAGAACTCTCTCTATCTGCCACATCCAATTCCATCAGCGTAACAGTCTGAAAAAAAAAATGTCCCTCCCTCTATCTCAAAAGCAAAGCAAAGCATGTGTGGTTACTGCTTCCTTCCCCTACGGGCCAAACCTGACATATCATGCGAGCCAGCAATCAGCAGCCAAAGCAACCCACCCCACTCAACCTACACCTCCTCCTTTGGCCCTCTCTTCCTGCAAGGAAGCGCAAACCTCCGCATACCTGCGTGCATCCTACATGCCATGGAGTCCAAGAGAGAAGTGGCAAAGCCAGACACTAAGAGTGTCGACGCCGAAGATAACTGCATGATAATCACCTGGGGATTTGTGTCTGAAAGGGGGGTGTGAAGGGTGGGTATTGGTGTGAAGACCTACCACAGCAGGTGGAGTAGGGTGGGCCACCACAGCAGCACAGCAACAGCACAGCACAGCAGACAGAGGCAGCCCAGAGTCCCACCGGGAGCAATTACTCCTCAGTGCCCTCCTCCTGTTTCTGCTGTATTTACTGCAAGAGAGAGCGAGACAGAGAGAGAGAGAGAGAGAGGGAGAAAGAGAGAGAGAGAAAGAAAGAGAGACAGACAGTGAGTGTGAGAGAGAGAAGGAGAGACAGACAGAAAGAGAGAGAGAGAGAGTCCAGATCAGGCAGCATCTGTTTCACAGAGCTCACAGCTCCTCCAAAAGGCATGTGGTCAAGAGAGGGGACTTACCCATGGATGAGATGCTGGAGGAGTTCAGGAGTCAAAGACGTGTGGTGGTGTTGGAGCGGAGAGATCTCATCTCAAAAGGGAGAATAATCAGATGTCCTTGAAAAGTAACAGAGGAGTGACCTTCACTAAGCAACGGGCTCAACGAATGCTCTGTCTCTACTTGATCTCCCAATCAGGGGAGCTTCATTGACATGTGAAGTTGGAGATAGAGAAGAAAAGCACGAATCTGCATAATTTCGACTGTGATTGTGTTCTGGTTTGGGAAACAGGCCTACGTTCATTTCCACAGCAGATTGTACTGCACTGTGCTGAACAGGGATGGATTCTGGGAAATACAACTACTTTGACTAATTTGGACTCAAGGGGCGGCCGACTGACTCTGGTAAAATCTATGTTTTGTTGGGAGCTGCCATCATTGATTTGAGCTGCACTGATCTTTGACTATGCAGAACATTGCATTATTTAGTCTTTCCTTTCACATTTCCCCGTCACAATTAGCTACTGGTAAAATGCTGATGCAAATTATAGCTGTGCACGAGAAGACTCCCAAAGCTTTGAGCTGGATTGTGAATCAAGAGAACAAATTGAGGACATAAATGAAGAACGAGGAAGTTTACTTTTGTTCCGAGCACTTCATATTCTGCGTAGCTGGTATGGTGCAGTATTATACTGCACATTAAATTGGGACAAAATCGATCTGACCTCATCATCAGAATGACAGAGAATGTGGTAGGGCTGAGTTTTGCAACAAAAAAAGAAAAAGGTGAATGGTCCACGGTGAATATTTATTGAATGGGAAGCAGGATGTGCTGTAGAATGGCCTAAAGAGATCAGAAAGAGAGAGAGAGAGAGCGAGTGTGTGTGTGTGTGTGTGTGTGTGTGTGTGTGTGTGTGTGAGTGAGAGAGAGAGAGAGAGAGAGAGAGAAAGAGAGAGGGAGAGAGGGGGTTTGGGGGTTAGTCCTGTATTTGTTTGTCCACTTATCTAAAGGTGTCTGCGTTCACACATAGCTGTTGACTCCTAAGAAACACCTGTAGACATACTGTAAGCACTGATTCATCAGCAGCCAAGCCTCTCTCTGCTCCGATCCCCCGATCCCTGGCCTGCCCACAATGCATTGTTGTTATGGGGGCCTTTTGATGTGCTTTTGTTTTGAGCGGCAACTCAAGCCTATGCAGGGTTGTGTGGTGTAGAAACAGACCCCTGTCTGCCAAGGACTGGCAGGAGGATAATATCACATTGCTCATGAGTCGCTGCACTGTCAATTATGCTGTCAAAACAAAACTCTGACCAGCTCACATTTTAATCAAGATAGTGACACAGCCAGAATATATTTCTAACTTTGGCAAAACAAAAATATTACGTGTATGGAATTGCTCTAATCAATCGATAATGGTTCAGTGTGTGAGGAGTTCTTCCAGGAAGATACATACTGTACTGTGCTGTTACAACCAAATTTGTCACTGTGGATAAATCCAGGAGGTGCATTTTAAAGATTCATGTCTTCTGCCCTTCAGCTGACAGTTAAAAACCAGAGGTGGATTTCTGCCCTCTATCAGTCGTTCCTCGCTGTATATTAAATATCAAGGTGTTCTGACATAAGGCCATGAAAGTGCAATGGAAATGGAAATATGTTTGTGTATAGCTCTACATAAACATGTCAGGTTTGATCATTCTTGCTGGGTCTCCCTGTGAGAATGATAATCGTATCCTTGAAAAGTGTAAGGAACTTTCACAAGTCTGTCAAGTGAGTTATGGAATTCTTAAGGGGGAGGAAGAGATGGTGTGGTGGTGGCGTGACCAACTGATTAAAACAGTCTAGAGATTTTATGATGTTTGCTGGCGACAGGGCATCAGTTAGAGTCTTCCCTGCACCTCTATGGCCTGTCTACTTCCTGATTTGTGGTGGCTTGATAGGAAGACTCCATTTTTATTTGGGGATACATATATTTCCGTGATAGACGGTAATTCATTTTAAAAGGTGTCCCTCCAGGTGCCTGCTTATTATCCCCACCACAGCAACCGAGGCAGAGACCCGAAACAGTGTTGGAAAGTCACCTTGTTGACGCAGGTTATAAATAACACGTCGGTGACGGCTGAAGTTGCTTATAGGTTTGACATCCTGTCATGCAGAACTTCTTATAAGAGAAACGCTATTAAGATTACAGTATGTCATGCATGTAAACAACAGGGACAGTTTCTTGTCAGCTTGAATATTTCTGATGGTTGATTAGGGCACGTGTACTCCAAGGTGAACATGTGTTGGTCCAATTTTAGGACTGAGATCACTTAGTATATTCTGTTGCAGTGTTTTACTATGTCGTACACTTTATCATTAGCATACTGTATGCATTAAGTGTACTTGTGGTGTTTCTCTGGTGTTAAATATAGTATAGAGTACCTTACAGTACATTGTTTATAGTGTTTGCAGAGGCGGAAAACTCCAGCTTCAGAGAGTCCAATCATGTATTGGTTCTACTTGCGCACTGCACACAGGTGATCTCATCAATTAGCCGAGGAGTTGTGCTAATTACAGCTGGTTTAAGTGAATGGTTGGCAAATATGTGACTTTTACTTTCTGAAGCTGGAGTTTTCCACCTCTGAGCATTTGGAATATTGTACAAAGAAACATTGTGTATTAGCATTAGATTTCGCCTGTTCAATTTTGTGCCAACAAGACACCAATTTGAAACAGAATATATAGCGATAGAATCGCAATATATATATAGTTGGCATAACTTAGATTAACATTTCAAAAGTTTTCTTTATCAAAGAGAAAAAAACAATCAATATTGGCAGCAGCCACTGTAGCACAGGAGACAAAAGAGTCATCTAGGAGTCAACGGGTTCCTACATTAAGCCGAGTTCCAAGTGTCGAATCGTCCTTGAGCAAGACAGACTGATCTCCCAGCTGTTTGCAGTGTCAGGAAACAGCATCTGGCTTGGCATCCGCTGCTGTTTTGGAGGCATTTGACCGGAGGGGCTGAGACTGTGACAGTAATATGAGGGTTAGAGAGGCTCCGTGGAAAAGCAATCTTTCATCAGTGCAATTGTTAGTTTTTGGAATTGAATAGCACAACCCGGTTGGCATGCGTCCCTTGCAGAAATGTAATCGAGACGTTTTGACAATTTGCAAACAGACCACTTAGAGAGAGGGTCAGTGCGACCACAGAGGGCACCATATTCAGATCCTCACGTGCCATTTATCCGCCGTTTTGTACCTGATTGCCCTAATGCATTCTGGGAAGAAAACGAGGTGATTTTTTTAAACCACACATCATCGAGGAGCATCCCAGAATGCATTTGGACCGCCTCTTAAATTGACCTTGTGAGTTTGTCTCTTCTGTGGACTGGGGATCCATTTAAGCTCCCTGATTTCCACTTTTGATACTGACACAGAATAAATCAGGTCTGCAGAGACATAGCCTGCAGGCATGAAGGGAGAGAGAGATGAAATCTAACAGCTATCTAGGCCCCTATGCACTGCGTAAAACCATGCACACACACACACCCACACATGCACCACATACACACATATATACACACATTTACACAAGCACATGCACTCACACACACACACACATATACGCATGCACGCACACACACACATACACACTCACACACAGATTGGAGCTTGGAGACTAGCACATGTCAGAAAACATTTAACCTGAACACAAACACACACACACACACACACACACACTCTCTTTCTCTCTTACTTACACAGGCACATTTTGAAAGACAGAGAGAGAACTTGTTCTCACTAAATATTTTATTTAAGTGACTTTTTGGAAGGTTCTACTTCTTTTTTTTTCTTTGTTTAACAGTTGAATATTCCCTGGGCTGTTTGAATTCATTTGAATTAAACAGCTTCTATTACTTGCAGTGGAGACTTTGTGAAAGGAGGAATTGCTGAAATGTGGATCAGGGTGAAATGAGTGGCTAAGCCAACACCACAGTAAACGTCACATTGCCCTGTAAAACGCACCTGACTGTGGCTCCTGAAATGAGATGCATGCAATTCCCTCACTATAAACATAATGAGTCGGCTGCTGATGCCGAACTTTTTCTCCCAGCGTCTCTCGCCCTGCATTTGCAAAAGGGAGTTGGTGCTCAGA
>NC_085010.1:25205731-25215731 GCF_963854185.1 Sardina pilchardus
CTGGGGATGTATAAATATTACGTCAACTTACATGGTTTGCCCTCTGAAAAAATGTGTTATGCTTGACTCCCCTGACTGCTATTAGATAGGAAACACCTACACTGTATCCGATACAGTGATACCATATGAGGGATTTATGCACCAAGGTAACTGAAGTGAATTAATTGTGTCTCGTATTAGTGAAAACGGGTTGATAAGCACTAGATCATAAGAATGAGCAGGAGGCATCCTACCTGGTTTAGTTCATGATGGTTGTCGGCATACAAACTGAGCATACTGTACATATCAGATAAACATGCTACTAGCAGAGTGAAAGAGAGCTTGTGCAGTCCAGATGGCTGCGGTTAGTAGTTTTATAGTTTTATTTAGTCTAGCGTATAGGCTACTTTGTAGCGTGTAAGGCTTTTTTCCTTATCGAAAGTGAGGGGGATGATTGCCGTCTTTTTGGAACTGCAGGTATCATATTCCCCGTATCCCCTGTGCCGCCAGCCTGCACACACACACACACACACACACACACACACACACACACACACACACACACAACTTTCAAAGCTAGAAAGCTATTGGGAATTAGACAAATTGTGTTAAAAAAAGGAAACATGACCCAGAAGTATAATGACACTGATAAAAGTCAAGATTCCTCAGTGTTCAACAGATTTTAATTTCCAGAGTTTAATGCTGAGTCATTCGTCAGCCAACGTCAAGTATGGCTAATGCTGGAGAAAAGTCAACAACCTACTTGGTTTTTTGACACACACGGCCCCTCTTGGCAATGCTTTGTGTTTGCTCAGCAGGCTAGGCTAAAAGTCAAGGTCACGGGCCCCAGTGGCTAACAGTGCTCTGAAGGTCGCAGAGGGAGCGGTGTCCATGGCGACGCTGGTAAACACTAGCCAGACGGGCCAAGCGCGCCTCGCTGCACTCGGAATGAGTCACTGAGGCAGTGAGTGATGCCTCACACCCCACCGCCGGCGCCTGCAAAGGATTGTGGGGGTTGATTACAGCCCCTGCTGTAATGGTCAGGTCTCAGTGAGAGATTGACAGTCTCGTTCCTCACGCTGTTTTCCTTCTCAGCCTACCCGCCCTTCTCCTCCGCTAATTCCACACTTGCAACAATTACCTTGATAACGATTAATTAATCTCCGAGCCAATGATCACACTGTTTTAGAATGTCTTAAAAAAAAATGCAGGGTTTTCATTAGGCAGGGATAAAACGACTGGATTAGAAGAAGCCCATTTTTTTCGTTTGTTAGAGGTGATGTTTTTGTGGTCGCAGATGCTCCATCATGGTTCTCTCGCTTCCTGAGACAAGAACAGACAGACGCCGCATAAGGAATTAAAGCCATCAGACAAGAGAGTCGGTAATGCAGGTGTGTGGAGGTACCAGCGTGGAACAATCTGCCCGGCTTTATGGAGGATAAGCCACACTGTGGCGCGGAGCTTGTGCCTTTATTATCTTCTGTTTTTGCCCTCGCCAGGATTGTGTCTATATTGACATAACACAGCACTCCTGGGAAATTCCTGTCTCTTATCCCACGCCTCGTGCAGTATAGCCTACTAAAAGGCACTCCCTTTCCCCTCACAAAGAGACGGCACACTAAAGACAGAAACCCCCCCCACCCCACCCTCCGCGCAGTTCGATTAATAAACACTATAACGCTTCGGCAGACGGAAATGCAGATGCGCGAGAACCCCTTGACAAGCTGACCGTGGCTGTCGCGCTGACAGATTACTTTACCGCGCTAAATCAAAGGCGTTAATAAAATTAAATGATTCTGTCCCCCTTCTCCATTTCCGCACTCCATCGATCACACTTGGCCTGTTGAGCAGGGGATGTGTTGCAATGAATTAAAGCCTCCCGTGTGCGGCTGGGTTGCGGTGAGGAGTTAATGGACTGAAGTAGCGTTCTACAGTTAGGCCTGCACTGCAGGCGTGAGCATTGCTTCCCACCAGCGTTCAACCATCCAATCCGGTCTCTCACAGAGGACTGTGACAGCCTCCATATGAATAGCATTTCAGAAAATTATGTGTTTGCGAAAAAAATTAATACAAATACTGTGACGCTTGAGCAATCTCTTTGCCAGTCCCAGAATATACAGTGTATAAACAACATAGGCGCGGTTACCAGCTCATTGAGAATACTGCGCTCACACACGAATGTAGTCAAGTAGACAAGTCGTGCAATAAATCATCACTTGTTGAAGGTTATCATATTCAGTAGTTGTGGAAACTTGTTTAGAGCTGCTTCTGTTTGTAGTGCTGTTGAATTGCATTTGTGTCGTACTAACATGTGCTTCTATCAATATGATCGTTCCATTTTGATCATTGAAACAAGGCTGAATAACACACATCATTGTGTTACATTGAATACAGTAACAGCACCACAAGCTACAACCCTCCTACAGTAAATGATCATACAGTTGAATTGAGAGTTGAGACCTCTCTCAGCTTTGAACAGTTTTAAACAAGTTATGAATGGTAGCCTAGCGAGCTAGACCCACATCAAGATGTAGGGCCTAGAAACTTCCCTCTCCACGAAATAGGATAGCGCTAAACAAATCATCTTCTTGTTTTCAAGTACGGTAGCAGGATGCTTCACGGTCGCAACTTCTGATCGAATGTCTGTCATCATTATATTAAGCCCGCCCACCGACTCTATGCACAATGTGATTGGTTCGGTGATCGCTGCCAAAGCCCAGCTCCCAAGTCAAACTGAGAGTTGCTAGACTACCCCGCCGCTAGGGGCGTCTAGATTTCTAGGCTACATGAAGGGGGGATTTATTGTAGTATTGTTGAATTAGATCACATTACTTTTCACTTGGCTTACCCAGTAAACCCAGTAAGAAACTGATAAGCAAAACAGAGCTTGAAGACATAGTATTTTGAGAATGTCAACAGTAAACACAACTGCATGTGTTGAACTAATGTCACACATCATTTCAAATTTCATTTCATGTCTCATACTGTGTTATATACATACAGTTTATATACATATACTATATATATACATTATATATATATATATATATATATATATTGCTTTAGATCTTTAGTTATTCTTTTGCCAGATATGTCACATATATTATTTTGTCAAATCAGTTTTTTCCACAATAACAGCTTATATTTTCTGACGTACAACCCTGGCCATCAAAGACCAGAAAAAAAAAGGATCAAAAACCAATTTGCAACAGTGAGTAACTTGCCATGTTGTAAATAGTTTGTTATGAATTCATTTAATCACCACTTCGAAAAGTTTTTGACCATGTGTGTGTAATTTCTATAATCGCCTAATCCTTTGGCTCGAAACAGCAGGGTGTGATAAAGTTATCACATGCAGGAGAGAGCCGAAAACTCTTAACATAAATTGATCAAGGTAGTCAAATCTCAGTTACCAAAGGAATCTGAAATTTGCATCATGCGTGCAGTAAAAACAAAACACATGCTAAGCGAAACAAACAAAAGACCTGTAGAGAAAAGAACTGTAAACGAGTGGACTACCAGGAGGCCCCAAGGCAACATTAATTCTCTGCTTCAGCATGCTCTCGTTTTGCATAACGACGCCTTTCACAGCTGCTGTTGCTGCAGTTTTCGTTCTTTTTTTTTTTTTTTTACAAACAAATCGCTCTATTCCATCAGATCCATGCGAGTAACATTTTTACAAGTCCGCACGCAGTTCCCCTCCCACGCGTTCACACACCGATACTCCAGGCCTTAAATAACGAGTGCAGCACACGCGTCCCCACCATCTCCCCCTCTGATCAACCCCCCCAGGTGTTTATGCAGTAAATCACTCCAGGCATCCTTAAACGATGCAGGACAAATACATCGAGCACATACGAAAAAAAAAGAAGAAGAAAAAACAAAAAAGCAGTCGTGTGTCGTGTGTTGCAGTCTGAGTAGAGCAGCTGGAGAGTCTGTCCATTAAAATGCAAATAGGGAAGATAAGACCCCTCTCTGTCATGTAACCACAGTATCTGCGCATCATAAAACATCCTCCATTACTTTAAGTGGGACCCACATTTTTCAGATGTGCACGCCACGGATGGGCGGGGGGTTGGGGGGGGCAGTGGATTGAGTGCGGCCGTTAGTGTTCAGAAGTCAATACATCTGACTGTGAATGTATGCATGTGAATGTCAGGAGTGTGTGTGTGTGTGTGTGGTGAGGAGGTGGTGCGGAGGTCGCGCATATCAAATGATGGGTCCCCTTGCATATCCTGCACTTTGCAATGATGTCTTCTCTGGTTATCATCCGTGCCAATTAAGAGAGTGCTTCCTCGCTGTGACGCATCATCAGTACGCGACGGCCCGGGAGACAGATGGACAGAGGAGTGGAGTGGGAGGCTGGACCAGAAGAGATGCAGAAAGAGAGAGAGGTTGAATGAGTGCGTGACAGAGAGAGAACGAAAAAGAAAGAGAGAGAGGTTGAATGAGTGCGAGAAAGAAAGAGAGAGAGAGAGAGAGAGAGAGAGAGAGAGAGATGACGCCTCCCAGTAACAATTGAGTTGTTGAGGACTGTGCTGGACTGTGCTGTACCCACACACAGTTCCTGACCATCTCATAATATGCAAGTGTGCAAGATTGGGTTCCCAGATCAATGAAAAGCATGCATGTGGGATGCCTTGTGTCATAATAAAACAACCCAGGCCTGCTTTACTGTCTTCTCCTGCACTGCTATGGTGCACATGTCAGTAAATGTTTATTGATGGAAAAACGTGCTGTTGTATGCATGACACATAGACACGGAGCACGCGTGTGTTTTATGTGGAGGACACAGAGTGGAGATATAATCGTGCTGGCGTGGCACATATTTATGCTCTCCTGTGGGATTCGTGGCAGACCACACATACTCCATCATGCACGCACGCACAGACACACACACACACACACACACACACACACACAAGCACAGGCACACACAAACACTCTCTCTCACACACACACACACACACACACACAACATGCTGAGGTCCTGTCCACCTATTTATGCTGCCTCATGACCGATGAGTCATCACAAGACCGTGTGAGTGGCTATGTGAGAATTCTCTCTCTATCTCTCTTTGTCTCTCCCTCTCCCTCTCTCTCTCTCTCTCTCTCTCTCTCTCTCTCTCTCTCTCTCTCTCTCCCTCTCACTCTCAGATTCACACTTAACTCACACAGAGTTTAAAGGCCTGGCATCCATAGTTCATGTCAGATGCACGTCAGATTCTAAACATGCAAAAGATGGTTTAACTGCACACGTATGCATGCATCTTAAAAAAGATACCCATGCACACAGACATAAATACACAGACACACAGTATGCACATAAGCATGCACACACATACACAGAGACACACAAACACACAACACACACACACACACACACACACACACACACACAGTGAACCTACAGTTTCATGCATGTGACCCCCACTGTCCCCCACATATCCTCTGTTAGCAGCAACTCCAGCAAAGTCACTTGATTATGACGAGCGGAAGTCAAAGAGTTTGCCATGGCACGAGGCTGCTCACTGAGCACCTAAAGGGTTGTGTGAAGAATCTGACCTCCACGTTTGGGCTTCAAACAGGAATGTGTCCATTTGAGTGGAAGATTAATGAGATAATCAGTGTCAAATTACATCGCCGGGATGCCGCAGGGCTTATTTCCCCCCTTTCATGACACTTATGCAAGTAAATGCAATTATTATGCAAATTATACCACACACACACTCACACACACATAGTGAATACACACACTTTGTAGTTGATTCACAGACACATGCAAACACGCACACACACACACACACACACACAATTGCAAAAACCATCTTCCAATAGACATACACAATAATCAAAAGAATACAAAACAAAAATCAAAAGAATTCCATGACATATACATTTTAAAACACACACACACACACACACACACACAGAGAGAGAGAGATGCAGAGAGTGACAAGGAAAGTGAGCTTAAGCATTTTCTCCATACTCTAATGTGACTAAAAGTATCCCCTGCGATCTCGCCAGCGCAGCAGAAAAGTGTCCATTAGCCCCATCATATGTGGACTCTCTCGTAAACAGCTTAATCAATGGACACGGTAATGCACAGAAGAGTGCCACTCTGGAGGGGTGAAGAGGTCACGCTCGCCGTTTCGGAACGGACAGGCCGCAAAAAGGTAATGCAGAAGCGCTTTGGACAGGAGGAGGGGTATATGGCCGGCAGGATGATGCAGATGAGAAGTGAACTGTGCGCGCAGCGCTGTCTCTCTGTCCAATTACGGCGGAAATTTAAGACTAGCTCAGGCCCCGGCAGCGCGGCGGCGGAGCAGAGGTGGCGACACTTCTTCAAAAAGTGCTCCGCAGGAATCGATCCGTGCGCGACGGCTACAAAAAAAAATATATATATATATATACAGTGTGTATATAACCGAGTCAAATGGAGGGAGGCCGACTCGCCATCTGTCCAATAAAGGGCCTGCGGAACAATTATGTCCGCCACAATATGCTGGGCCAGCTCACCGCCGCCGTGGCACTTCGTAAATGTTGCCTCGGTGATATGGTCGAGTGAGAGGTCTGCGGGGAAAAGTGTGTGTGTGTGTGTGTGTGTGTGTGTGCGTGCGTGCGTGCGTGCGTGCGTGCGTGCGTGCGTGTGTGTGTGTGTGTGTGTGTGCGCGCCTTGCAGATTAGCCCCTCAAAAAAAAAAAAATGAAACAAAAGGGGAGCTCATTTGCACTAAGTGCTGAGCGCTGAATTTCTTTTACGGTCCACCACCCCTTCTTTTCCTACTCTTTCTTTTCCTCCCTCCCTCCACTCCTCCACCCTTCCACCCTTCCATACAGTATATCCCCTTTAATTTTGAAGGGTGGTTATTAGCGTCAGACCCCCCCCCCCCCCCCCTTTAACCCCCCTCATCCCCCTCACCCCTCACCCTGTGTGCATTTCTGTCAGCAGCACTCTTTACTCAAAGCACCAGGTTGAGATATATATGAGCCTGGGGTCATGTTGTGTTGAAGTGAACTTGCTGTGTGCTCCGTTGTTTTATATAATATTCATCCGTGCGTCTGAATTATTCACGGACGCCCCTCCTCCTCCCCCCTCCCCCCCGAGGTCCCTCGCCCGCTTCCCTCCAGGCTTTAAGCGTTTGCCGGAGGCCCCCCTCGGCATGCCGTCACGTCGCCGTCGTTCTCCAGAAGACGGTGACCGAACCGTGGGGCGAGGGAAGGGGAAGGTAGTGGCGCGTGTCCGAACCGATAGCGGAGACATATGTTATTTTCCTACTGCCGAGCCCCTAGCACGCATACGAGGTCGTAATTGCCAGATTGGTTTTCCATAATTGCTTTTTTTTCTCTCTCCCGGTTTCCACCATGCTCGGATCGCTGGGAAACTCCTCTCGTGCCACACAGGGTTCCTCCTCATTATCCCGGCAACGGCAAGAAAAGAAATGGGGGGGGGGGGGACGATGGTAGGGGTGGAAAGAGAGGATGGCAGTGAGGAGAGAGAGTTTGTGTTCGGCTAATTAATCTGACTCTACCTCCCTGGGAGCGTGTTGGCTCTAGCTGTGTTGCTAAAAAAATGTGTGTGTGTGTGTGTGTGTGTGTGTGTGTGTGTGTGTGTGTGTGTGTGTGTGTGTGTGTTTGTGTATGCAAGTGTGTGCGTGTGTGTGTGTGCGTGCGTGTGTGTGCGTGCGTGCGTGCGTGTGTGTATGTGTGTGTGTGTGAGCGTGAGCGTGTGTGCATGTGTGTGTCTGTGCATGGGAGTGTGTGTGTGTGTCTGTGGTAGTGTGTGTGGGAGTGCGGTTGGGCTTTCAAACCATGTTCAACAACCTCCCATATCGGTTGATCTTGCCAGTCGCAAATAATATTCTCCTCTCATAAGCCTTTGGTGGTGTCGAGCTCATCGCTCCGCTCCATTCAGCAACAGGGTTGTGTTATGTCACAGGCAATCTGTGGGTTTGCTGAGAAAGCACAAGCATTATGAAAGCGCTCTCATATGGAGGAGACCAACCGCGGCCAGGAAATTTCCTTGATTCAAATTACAGGGAGAAAAAAAAAAAGAGAGAAAATTTCACCAATCATGAAACTGCTGTCGGATTGCTGGCTTGCTTTTGTAAGGTAATTGGGAAGCCGGGGAAAGTCTTTTAACAAAAAAAGAAAGTCTTTCACCCTCTTCCTATCATAGCAATGTGATGCAATCAATGCCAAGAATCTTCAGTAGAAGAAAGAAGATTTTACAAAACTAATCTGCCGATAATGGACTGAGAGTCATTCCATAGCCGTGACTCGTTGTATCACCTCAGGGTAGTCCAAGCGCTGCAGGTCGATTGATTATTGGTGAAATGCTTATTTCATTGTCAGTCAGTGCCTTTGAGCCTCAGAGTCGTGTCTGTTTCCAAGTCATATACTGTATACATTACAGAAGGCCTGGAACAGTTGGAGTGTTTCATAACATTGTGGCCAATGCCCCTTCGACTCAAAGTTGTTAATAAAAAGTCAAAACAAAAAGTGCGCAAGGCCTGGCTACGTAATGGAATTCACTGTGGCACTTTTTTGCCCTGAGAGTACTGAAGCAAGACACTTAGGAGTTTTGCATTCTCAGCAAACTCCGCTAGCCCTTCCCAATGGAGGGTGCTGGGTGGGGTGGGGTGGGGTGGTGTGGTGCAAAGGGGGAGTGGGGGAGGTGGGGTGGGCTCCCACCTCTAAGGTTTTGTTATCAGAAAGAGTGGTAGGAATGGGGGGAAGGTTTGGGAGGGGGGGGGGGTATGGGGGTGCTGGAGGAAGTGGGACGGGAATGGAACAAGTGCAGGAGCCGCCCTGAAAGACAATAAATCACTCGGTGGAGGCAACACCAGAGGGGCAGCCACCACAAAGCAAGTTCTCTCTCTATCTCTGTGTGGAATACACAATGAGAGAGAGAGAGAGGGAGAGAGGGAGAGAGAGAGAGAGAGAGAGAGAAGAAGAAGAAGTGGAAAAAGTATAAGTAAGGAGAGAGGGAGTCGGAGAAAGACGGATAAAGAAAGTTAACAAAGAGAGCACAACAATTAGTTTAGCTTCTGCCGACGTTGCACATTTGAATATTTACTGACATTGCATAATATACATCTCGTATTAACAAACTATCGTAAAAAAAATAAATAAAAACGAAGTCAAGGAGAAAAGGGTGGAGCTGCAAAAGGGGGGAAGAGGTGAGCGGAGGAGGAGAAGGAGGGAGAGAAGGAGGGAGAGAGGGAGGGAGGTTGAAAGACGAGAGAACGGTGGGTGAAAGTGAAGTCGGAGTCTGCGGTGCGAGCTCCTTCTGAGGCGAGCGGGGGCCTGTGGCAGCTCCCACTGGCTGGGCGCGTCTGATCAGCCCCTGGGAGCCACGCTAGGCCGTGCATCAGAGGGCCTTTTGAAACCGTGGCACACACACACACACACACATACGCGCACACACACACACACACACACACACACACACACACGCACACATACACACACACACACACACACACGCACATACACATACACACAAGCACCCATACAGTATACACACACACACACGCATACACACACACACTCACGCACATACACACACACACGCACATACACACACACACACACACACACACACACACACACACGCACATACACATGCACTCACGCACACATACAGTATACACACACACACACACACACACACACACATGCACATTCACTCATGCACGCACACATACACACACACACACACACACACGATCCCACGCACACGCACACACACTACACACTACATGCGCACACACACACACACACACACACACACACAGACACACACCACCCGGCTGCTAACACCTACACCCCCTCGCCCCAAACACCTCTATCCCCCCCCACGACCCCTCTCATCACCACTAAGCAAACACGGACTCCCTGCTGCACCGAGTTCGCCCCGCTTCGCTTCGTCAGTCATCGAGCCAAAAAACTCCTGCACGCTTCCACATTACCATTCCGCCCGCCCGCCCGCCCGCCATACATTCACGTTCCGTTTAATA
>NC_085010.1:25220731-25225731 GCF_963854185.1 Sardina pilchardus
AAGTATATTTGTTAAAGCGCGCTTGCTCTCGCCTCTCTCTATAATAACCTTCCCACCTGCAAGTTTTAGGGGTCCGTATTTGATAACAGTGAGCACATAAAAATCCACATGGGACCTACGAGAGAGAGGGAGAGAGAGAGAAAGGGAGAGAGAGAGAGAGCGATAGAGAGAGAGAGGCCCTTTCTAGTACATTGCCTCCATTTGCCGTAATGCTGGCAGCAGAGGGCTATTTTCGTTTGAGCCAAGGTGAGTATTGGTTTCCATTCCGGTGAGGAAGATATCCATCCTTGTTAAAGGGAGATAGGGGAGCGGCAGTAAGGAGATTTTTATGAGTTTTCTGCCCAAAAGCAGCCTCTCCATTACTCAGGTCACGTCCATGCCAATCTACCCTCCCCCACCATCCCTCCACCCCTCCATCCCTCCACCCATCCCTCCATCCCTTCACCTCTCTTGGAGGCCTAGCAACCAATCCTGCAGCCACATAAATAGAGTTCCATTATGTGGATGCTGTGATAAGAAGACTGAGTTAGCCAAACTTGAGAGAGGGGAAGGAAATCAGGTTATAATTTATTATGGTTGTTATTGTTGCTGTTGTTGTTGTTGTTGGTGTTGGTGTTGTTATTTTTGTTGGTTTTTCTCAACTTAAGGTGATGGATATAGTTTGAATCGGAGAAAAAAGGATCTGCTCAGAAAGGTTAAAGGAGGTGACCGTGTGTTCCTCGCAGTGAAGAGGTACTGTTTTTTACTTTCCCCGACAGCACAAATAACAATACACACGAGCGGATGCTGGAGGGACACACACACACACACTCACACACAAACACACACACACAAATACACATACGGTATACATGAGCAGAAGCTGGAGGCACAAGCACATACACACACACACACACACACACACACACACACACACACACACAAACACACACACACACACACACACACACACACACACACACACACACACACACACACACACTCACACACACACACACACACACACACACAGACACACGCACTGATGCTGGAGGGAGGTCATTAAAGCAGAAAAAGGTCAGAGATTCCCAGAACCTGGAGCAACAGGCGAACAAGTGAGCAGAAATTAAGCATGCTCTCTGGTCTCTCCCTACCCTTTCCCACAAGCATGAGTTACCACCCCAAGCCCTGCAGATATGCAGATCATTACTCTCTCTCTTTCTCTCTCTCTCTCACACACACACACACACACACACACACACACCACATACTCTTACACACATAACCATGAAACACACGTTACACACACTCACACTCTTACACACGTAGCCATGGGATGGCGGTGAGACCGAAGCACGGCGCGGGCTGTTGGTATTCTGAGTGGCCCCCTCATTAAGTTGACCTCCTCGGCATCATCCTGGAGCTGATCATGTGCCAGCCATAATCCCCACAGGGGGAGTGAGATGGCCAGACATTCCCAGCCCTGTTTTATCTTCCAGCTGCCTTATCTGCACTCTGACTTCCTTATGCTCTCTCTCTCTCTTTCTCTCTCTCTTTCTGTCACTCTCTCATTCTTTCCCTCTCTCTCTCTCTCTCTTATGCACTCTTCTTCTTTCTCTCATTCTCTCGTTCCTTCCTTCTCTCTCTCTCTCTCTCTCTCCATTCCCCCTGTGCTCTCTGTATTTCTCTCTCACACTTTCTCTCTTTCTCTCCCTCTCATTCTTTCCCCCCTCTCTCACACCCTCTCCCTCTCTATTTCTTTTTATCTCTCTCTCATTCCATACACAGACACTTTTCTGCTCCCTCACCCCTCTCTCATTACAACACAAAGCTGCCGCTGCACTGCTCTCTGTGCTGGGGAAGGGGGTTTGGGTGTGTGTGTGTGTGTGTGTGTGTGTGTGTGTGTGTGTGTGTGTGTGTGATAGTGGTGTGTGTGTGTGTGTGTGTGTGTGTGTGTGTGGGGGGGGGGGGGGGGGTGCACGCTGCCAAAACGCTGTCAGTCTCAAGCGATAAGATATCAGCTACCATCGGCTACAATTAGTTTACCATTTATAATTTGAAGGTCTTCGTCCACTGGGAAGGTGGAGGGGGTTGCTGCATGTCAAGGATGTAGATACACTTCACAGAGTCTCTGTGCCCCTAGACGATGCCTACCCAACTGTTATCGTGTTGGCTTTGTCTCTGGAGCTCCTCTTTGCTCTTCATCAGATCGGCAGGCCAAACAAACCCATCTCTCCGGATCTCTCCGGATCTCTCCACACACCGGGGCCCCTTAGTCAGTCACGTGCACTTGGGCATGTTAAATTCAACTGCCGAGGAACTTCACAGTTTCTTTTTCATGATGAACTCGCCCACGTCGTCACGTACAGCATGTGTTTGGACAAATCCCATTTTCCCATTACTCGCCTTGGCCTCGGAACACTCCGGCTTGACAGCTGGAGGCTTGTGGTGTGTGTTACAATTTGTGTGTTAACGTGCAATGTGGGATGCTCCTCTGTGTGTGTGTGTGTGTGTGTGTGTGTGTGTGTGTGTGTGTGTGTGTGTTAGTGTGCTCTGTTGCTCTTTTGAGTTAACATGCAAATCAAACAAACCATTGCATAAATACACACCTCCATGAGGTCCCATCGGAGGGAATTCAACCTAAGGATGTAGTGATCTCCAGGAACCTTTTCCAGCAATTTGTTGATTTATAGAGTACAGGGTATAGCTTAGAAATTCACTGTGAACCCTCTTTAATCTTGCATCCCTCTCTCTCTCTCTTTCTCTCTCTCTCTCTCTCTCTCTCTCTCTCTCACACACACACACACACTGCACACACTACACACACACACTACACACACACACACACACACACACACACACACACACACACACACACACACACACACACTGCACACACTACACACACACACACGCACACAGGAGCATCCCACATCTTTTATCTTTCATCCCTCTCTCTCTCTCACACCCTCTCTCTCTCTCACACACACACACACACACACAAACACACACACACACACACACACACACGTGTGTGTCTCCTGAGCCTGATGATCTGAGGAGGCATGGCGCAGCTTCACCCCGGTGCATGTGTGGAAGCTCAGGACCTCCTGATCCGATGGAACATGACACATCTGGGTTGTGTGCTCTTAGAGGACACGGCCCTGTTGGAGCAGGAATGTTATCACGGACGAAATTAAATTGAGGAGTTAGTTTTATGAGGGGGAAAAAAAGTCTGGCAGAAATAATGTGGACAAAATTAAATTTGCTCCTGCAATTTTCTCATTTTTCTTGTGTTACCGCGCTGGAAATATGGCTTTCATATAAATAAAAAAATATATGAATATAACAGTGAACAATGAATTACTGTCCTCCCACTTCTGGTGTAACTATGAATGCCATGATTTTTTTTTTCACAATTCTCTATTTTTACACTTTTCTCTATTTAGATATGCCTTGTTTAGTTTTTTTTTATTATTTACCTGACCTCTGTGTTTTTCTGATTTGTACATTGTTCGATTAGTGTTGTCAGGGCATGTAAACCATTCCACAGTGCCCAGCTCCCACACACCAAAACCACCACAGAAATGGCACATGATGGTTCACATCGAGGGGAAATGAGCGCGCCTCTACCACCTCTGGGACAAAGCGTGGAGAAAGGGGCACTTGCTGAAGGGCCTTTCAAAACTCCCCAACTTTGATGGATGACTGTGATTGAGGCTGTCACCAAGTTCTGACATATCAAAAGCCTGTCCATATGCCAGTCAGTTGGCTTTCCTAATCTTTGTCAAGCCAGACATGCCAGTGATCAGTGGAGTCCCATGTGGGGCCGTGCCAACCGAATCACCCTGATGCCTGAGAAACGTCTTCCACTGAGGCAGCAAGTCACACTAACTGGCTGCTTTGAAATGTTCAGAAATGACGTTTTTTTTAATGGAACTCGACATCTGAAAGCCCGGCAAAGTTGTGCTTTTGAAGCGGATTTCTGAGTTTGTCTGATGCAGTCAATACAGTGCAACCAAGAAAAACTCTTGTTCATTAAGAATTAACCTCTGTTGATTATTTGTCTCTGTTTGGATTGAATTCTATAAATCCTCTTGGGCAATTATAATGTATAATTAGTGAGGTATCTAAATTAGTAGTAGTAGTAGTAGTAGTGGTAGTAGTAGTAGTATAGTAGTAAGCCGTAGTAGTAGTAGTAGTAGTAGTAGTAGTAGTATTAGGCTAGTACTAGCAGTAGTAGTAGTATAGTAGTAGTAGAAGTAGTGTTGCTGTTGTAGTACTAGCATTTGTATTGCTCCTTGCTATTGTTGCAATAGCTATTGCTGTAGCAGTAATATGGCAATAATGGCTTTAGTGTTAAACATCAACATGATCAGCTGTGTTGTTTGGACACTGGTAGAGGCTGGTCTCCCACGCACTAAGTCCACCACACCACAGTTCTAATCTGCCCCTATGCAGTGTGTGTTGGGGGAACAGAATGCTGTGGGGGGGTGGGTTGGGGCTGCTGTGCTCCGGTTCCTCGCCTGGTGGGACTGCCGCTGAGACGGAGTCGGGAGTCGCTGCAGTCTCTTGTTTTGGATTAGGCGCCGTAAGCTCTCATCATCCTCCCGCCTGCCTTACCTACGTAGTCTGTCGAGTGATGGATGCGATCAAAGGCATCGGCGTGTCTCTCATCTCTGTCTCACTCCATCTCGTTCCCCTCCCTTTCTGTCTCTCATTACATCTCTCTCTCTCTCTACCTACCCGTTTCCCTCCCTCTCTTTCTTCCTGTCTTTTGCTCACTGCAGCTCTCTCCCTTTCCCCTACGCACTTTCTCTCATTACACTTCCCCCTCTCTCTCTCTCTCTCCCTCTCACTCTTTATCTTTCTCTTTCTCCATCTCTCTCTTCATCCCTCCCTCCCTCTCTCTCTCCATGCCTCACTTGACCTTTTCTTTTCATGTTAGCTTGTATGAGATAACACAAGCGTGAGGAATGCCATGTCTGTTGTCTTCTGCCAGAGGAATTGCCAGCACGGAT
>NC_085010.1:25230731-25235731 GCF_963854185.1 Sardina pilchardus
CAAAGAGATTTTTATCCTGAGCAATTAAATTCCCTATATGTCTCTTGAATAGGTTTCATCTCCTCTAATGTCCTACAACTGCAATAGCAACTGCTATCAGTCGCTGTTCATGTGCTGGAACAGAATGATGCTGTAATTAACTATGAGTGGCTTCAACACGGCCACCCTACACAAAATGCACCGTGGAAATGAAGCCTGTGAAATATAATAAACAGCACACACTCACAGCTCCACAGACCAGTCCCTTGTGGTCTTCCAAAGAGATGAGCATCTCTTTGCGTAATAAGCATTCCTTGTCTTATCGCTATATTGTGTCTCCCTATTGTTTTCACTTTGTCTCGAAGTGAATCTTAAAGTTCCAGTCTAAAAGTGAAACTTTAAAGTTGTCTATGGAGTGGACGTGATGCCTGTGTCTCCTCTGTGAGGTTAACAGAAACAAGGATAACAAGAAAATGGTCTCTTTTTTTTTTTTACCGCGGCTGGGTTTTGGTGGCCTTCAGATGCATCGGTGGACTTCATTCAATGCCGTGGTCTCCTGCCAGATGATTTGGCCTGCTTAGTGAGAAGACATGCCGTTTAAGCACCTAATCTCCAAGCACCATTCATTTCCTGGTTCTCGGATCTCCTGGCTCTTTTTGCCTCTTTTTTTTTCACATGGCCTGCCGTTTTGTACACTGTTGTCCCCCAGTCTGCTACAGTGGCAGAATAAATGTTTCATTTGGGTCGAGACTCTGGGTGCCGGTTCAATCAACTATAGCCCCCCTCTACAGCACAAACACACACACACACACACACACACACACACACATAAACACACACACACACACTCTTTCTCTCACTCATTGTCCTCATTGCTTGGGGTTATTCAAGCTGAACCCTTCTCTTCACAGTGGCTGGCCAGTGATTGTGCTTGAATTGGCAACAATGGTTTACAGCCTTGGAAGACAGAGGAATCTCCATAGATTGCGGATGAATTATTAATGCAATGTACCAGAGTCGGTCTCTAATGGAGTAGACACATTCGTCCAATTCAAATATAGAGAGAGGAAAGGGCCATATGCTCACTTCACACCCTGCTGAACTGGTGTGGGTGTGTGCGTCTGTGTGTGTCTGTGTGAGAAAGAAAAGAGAGAAAGAATGAAAGAAAGTAAGAAAGACAGTGTGTGAGTGAAAGAGACAGAGAGAGAGCGAGATGAGAGAGGAGTAATATTTCAGAACCTTTGAAAGAACAACCACTTACAAAAAGATAAAAAATAGAGGACTTTACTGTAGATAGAGGTCTGATGCAAACAGCATATTCTACAATATGAATATGAGGCAGATAGCCCGGGTGGAACCCAGCAGACATGCAGCCCAACCCCAGAGGACTAGGGTAAAGGGAAAAGACAGGCCATTAAAAGTGAGCACATACAGTATGAAACCACACACACACTCACACACACACACAACACGCACGCAAGCACTCGCACACACACACACACGCACACACACGCACGCACGCACACACGCACGCACACACACACACAAATAAAACTGTATAAATCAAAATCAAAACACAACCATATACAGTACCCACATGCAGCCCTCACCAATAGCCCCACCAGCATGAAACAAAACTGGACATTGGCTCTTTAATGATACATGAGCCTCCATCGCCTTTACCTCGCTCTGTGAAGGCTACTGCTAATAGCATTGCACAGCAGGTGATTTTTGCCACTGATTGCACTACACTCCCACCTCTCAGTTGGTGTGTGCAGTCCTCCAGCCTAGCCTTATCCGTACGTGAATAATGCATGCTTCACTCAAATAACAGTGTACTATTGAGGTGATCTGATCTCGTGCCATCGACCCACTCTTATTGGCAGAAATGAACCCTACAGCTATTGACGCTCCAGCATTGCCGCGGAGGCATAGCATAGATAAGCAGGTTAATATCAAGCCCTTTTCCTCTGTACTGGTGAGATACCGGCTGCGCTGTCAATCATTGTCAGTGCCGAACATTCAGCTGAGCGAAATCGATGGTGCACACAGACAAGGAAGTCTCGCAGATAGTTCTCCATCAAAGGGCTAGGAGGAATTGTATTATTTTCTGGGTGCTGTTACCTTATCCGATTCCACCCAGCCTCCCGAGCTTTTTTAGACGGTGCCGTTCACCAGGGGCGAGACTTTAAGGCTTGAACGTATTGAGCCTAGCAGAGCTGAGCCGAACTGATCTTGGCATGAGGTGTTGTCGAAGCAATCTGCCAGCGTAGGACAAGGGGAGAACATCACCGCCGGCTTCGGTACGACTCCTCCTGCTCCCTCTCTCTTTCTCTCTCTCTCTCTCTCTCTTTCTCTCTCTCTCTCTCTCTCTCTCTTTCATGTGACCATTAATTCTGTAACAAAACTCGCTGTGTTCTCGTTGGCGTTTGGGGGGGGGTTGGGGGGAGGCACAGGAGAGGGGGAGATAAACCGCATCTCCTCTCTGCTCGGCTTGCCTGTTAAAGAGGTGTGAAGCGTCTCCTTGCCCAAGGCCTATTGATCTCGGGAGGAGTATCGACTTCGGGTGCCGTGCCAAGGAAAACCACCATGCCTCCTTCTCCTCCGCCAAAATGCAACTGAGCATGCCCTCTGCCCCCCCCCCCCCTCCACCCCTCTTTCCACCCTTTACTCATAGTCTCTCATATTACACTCCTCCCCCTATCTCTCTGTCACTCTTTTCTGTCAAGCAACCCCCTCGTATGATGTACCATGTCTGCTCTGCAGTTCCTACACCTCCTGATCTCCATTTTTTTAGTACAACTTGGACAAAATAAAAGTCCAAGTGTTAATGTAGTTCCTGTGGACAGTGCTTTAGGAACAGCTGGTTTGTTGGCAGAGCAGGACCGTGCTCAGGCATTTTGGGAGGCGCTCAACCATCCAAAAGGGCATCTCTCTCCTCAGCAGTTACAATATATACAAATGATTCACAGTTCATATTCCATTTTAGAATGTGTTTCTGGTTCCCCGTTCTATGCTAATGTCCTGATGTATTTGTCCGATATCAGGGGTCAGTCAATGTGTCTGGTGTATTGCCCTGCTGTAGTCTCCCTGGTGCATCAGTGTCTGTATCTGTCTATCTGTGAGCACTGTGTTGTGTCTGTGCATAATAGCCATGCCCTGCTGTCTATTCAGGATCAGTCAGACTGAGGAGTGTGGGCTTGCTTGAATAAATGGCGTGACTTGTGCGGTCACTATAGTATATATTTTTTATATTTAAAAAAAAAACTTGAATCCTTTTGTCAGTGAACTGCCTGAACTCAAGATAAAAGGTGCATGTGATTGACTGCATATATGTCTGCACTTGGTTTGTGCTTGTTATTATAATATAATTGTGTGCATATTTATGTGGCATGGTTTTTGCCCAAGGAAATTTTCCCATGGGTACAAAGAAAGTCATTTTGAATCTTGAAAATATAAAGAAAGCTTTCATAGCTTGACAATGCAAACTAATGCCAAACACCAAAAGGCATGATTTAGCATGAAAATAAGCCTTTTATCAGTGCCATTGTTAGCATTTGGAAGACTTGTGTATTTATCTCAGTAGCTCAATTGCTAGTTTTCAACCCAAGACTTTATTGTTGCTCTAAGTTGCCTGACAATGAACCTAGCAGAGTTCACTAGTTTTGATTGATGAGGCTAATTTTCAACAGCTTATCGGTAGTTAGGCTACCTAAAATTCATACCACGAGTCATATTAACATTCTCTAAACAACTAAAAATATAAAAAATCAAGCAAATAACAATTTAGGAAAAATATGGAACAAATTATCCTGGTAAAAGATCACCATGGGGTAGGTGCTCAAACACCGCTTGGGGTCCAACTGTGTACGTGTCTTGCAAGCCGACACGGATTACGTGGGCAGTTTCCTGTCTTCCGGGGGGCACGTTAAATATTGGAATCAGCCGTCATTAGCTCAGGCCTCCTCCAGCTCACCGAGCTCAAGTCCGTCTGGCAGACAGGTGAGGAAAGCTCCTTGTCTGAGACAGTGCATTAGCCTAATGGAGTAAGTCATTGCACTGCAGACAGAGACATGGGCCATTTAGGAGGCTCTGCAGAAAAGGATGGGCTCTTTCCCTCTGGAGTGAAACGGGACCCAGGAGGCAGCTGTCTCTCTTCTTGCCCTCTTTTTTTGTGTATGTGTGGGAGATTGGGTTTTGATGGGGTGGTGCGGTGGAGGGTGATTTAAAAGTCTGATTTACAGAGCAGTTCTGGCGGGCTGTGAGATGCCCTTCATGCCAAATTTATGCCCTCTCTGGTCCCATCACTGGAAAAAAAAAAGAAAAAGAAAAATGTCATAAATAAACATCTACATTTTTTCTTCTTTGAAAGTGTCATAAAATTTAAATTAGCCACGGTAATTGCCGGGTGGAGAGCGGATAGAGGCGGGTGGGGGGGTTGGGGGGGTTGGTGGGGGTTGCTCGACGTGGCTTAGCTCTCCAGGCATATGCCAGGGGGTGATGGGGGCACTTTCATTACAGCGTACAATGGCATTAAACTTTCCAGTGCAGTCGCCTGGTCCATACAACTTAGTCAGGAACAGACAGCACTGTGCACTCATAACCATACTTTCCTCCAGGGACTTTCAACAGAATATGCAGGCACTTATATTTACTGTAATGTGTGTTGATTCAGGATGGGAGTCTATGGCAGTAAGTTTACATTGATGGCGTTTTTTGTGAAATCTGGCAAATTGATTGGTGGTGGGGGGGCTGTTGAGAATGCAAAATCAAAGCATCTTCATCAGTTCTGAGTACTGCCACTTAGCCGTTATATAGCGTTACATCAAGCACATGATTTCCAGGCACACAACATCCTGCCAGGCTGCCGCGTTTCGTGCCACATTTCATCTGCAGCCGTTTTAAAAGAGCATGCTGATAAGCAAGCCCGGTACCGAACACGAGCGGTAATCCGGGCCGTGGGACCACGAGTGTGTGAACAGTCAATCCCAACAGGTATGGCCCTAATCCTCGTGTCGCAC
>NC_085010.1:25238231-25265731 GCF_963854185.1 Sardina pilchardus
AAATGTGTTTCTCTTTTAAGTTGTCTGTTTTGGAAGGTGGAAGGTAAGACAGTTCATTATATAACGCATCAGCTGTTGAGAGAGCAATTCCACGCAGCCGAGGGATGTCACAGGATTGACACTTCAGTTATTGCTTCAGGGGAAGCAGGGGTGGATTGTGGGGGCGAGTGTGAATCCCACAGATACTGTTGGGGAACAAAGTCTGGATGTCCCATAGACCTCTGGGAGTTTTTTTTTCCAGAAAGAGGCTGTCTTCTTTGGGAGGAGCAAGGCCAGAGCCCTCTCGTAGTAGTGCAACTCTCAACAAACCAATATGTGTAGTTCTTTTGTGTCAACCATGACTCCCATAAAGGGAGAGGAAGAAAAACAGACACAAAATTAAAAGAAAGAAGACAAGGAAGACGAAGAATCTCGCAGAATATAGCAGGGCCAACTCGCGCTCTTTTTTCGGGTGAGGAGATAAATGGAAGGGGAAAAAAAAAAATGACAACGGAATCCATTTAAACTTTTCCCGAGGATAAGGAAGCGTGTCATCTCACCCACAGATTGTCATGCATCCTCATTCTGCCCGTACCCTCGGGGATGTGTCTCGCCAGGAGCCTCTCTCTCTGTCTCCTTCTCTTTCTGTGTTCATCTCTCTGTCTCTGTCTCTCACTCTCTCCATTCATCTCGCTTTTTTTGTCCCTCCTTCTCTCCATCTTTGCCTCTCTCCATCCCTCCTTCTCTTCTCAGAGTGAGTGCCATTGCTGGTGTAGCCTCCACCATAATGAAGCCTGTCATAACTGAGACATCCACCGACATGTGCTTAATCAGCGCAAAAGGATGGATGGATGGATGGATGGATGGATAGACGGATGGATGGAGAGACAGCATGAGCTGAACAGACGAGTGATAGCTCAGAGCTCTCCCCTCTGCCTCCTCGGCTGCCTGGAAGAGACAAAGAGCACTCTTCTCTGTCATGTTCGCCAGCAACGAGACAATGCCACAGAGGCGAATGCAAATAATTCCCAGAATTCATCATCCCACACTTTGAATGAGTCCATTGCTCACATGTACTGACGTGCATAAGCTATTGTTGGGTGAATTATTGCAGTAAGTGTGTGTGTGTGTGTGTGTGTGTGTGTGTGTGCAGTGAGAAGCCTGTATGGATGCTGAGGCAGCCTGTGCAGTGTGTGGAGCACCACTCTGATGGATTGGGGCTGAGGCTCTTGGAGCCAGACCCTTTGGCTTGCATTAACGGAATTGTTTTTTCAAAATTTACAAGTATTTCCAATATTGGTGACACAAATATGGGTCGTTAATGGCCAACGATTGCGTATGTCATTGTCCAAAAGAAATGAAACAACTACTTCACTTTGATTTTGTTTCCAGAGTACAGCACGAGTGCAAATGACTCAGAGAGTGTAATCAACAGAGATTCTGTTCAGTAATTGCAAACAGTCTCTGAGAATTAATATCACAGACTGTAGAATTGGCATTTTTGGGGTTGAAACTCCAGATACGTGGGTCAGAGAGTACAGTAAACAATACTTGGCCTGTCTGTAGAAAGCACACACTGCATCTTTCCATCTTACGTTAAATGTCCTAAACGTATGTTAAACATGTAATCAACGTTTGTCATTAGCCTATCACCGTAATCACTGGTTACATAATTGTAGTTGTGTGAGTAGTAGATGACTACCAGGGAAGTCTATTCACAGTGGATGTAAGTATCTCTGTTGCACTAGACACATATACTACTGTATGATGCCCATAACTGAATGAAAATAATGATCAATCCTGGGCACAACAGCATGGAATCATGAACATGACTGACATTACAGGCAATGAAAACTTCATCAGAAATCAGGACATAAATGTACATGCTAATAATGGATCATCATCAGACAGAAATTCTACCTACTCAAACTAGAGCAGCTTTATTCCGCACGCAAACTGAGGGGAGGCTAACTAGCTGGAACTAGCCGACCAAGATCGAGCACAAGGAATATGTTTCTAAAATGGGCGTGGCAAAACAAATGCAATAGTGTTGTAGACATGTTTGTACAGGGAAGTGAAATAGCAAAGACAGGTTAGAAGAAATGCAAATGTACTGTAGCCTATAGGTTGCTTTTTGCATGGCACAAATGAACTTCTTCTGGAGCGATAACCACATCTAAGGAATAATGAAGTTACTTTACCTATCGTATTGTATGACCTATTGCCTCATACAGTGGACAAACTGCAACAAAGGAATATGGATAGTGGAGAAGAAAAAAGTAGCCTAAAGCAACATGACCTGAAGTTACTGAATCACTGTGAAAACAACAAGGCAAGGTAAAGGATGGGTTTACAGGCATAAGCCCACATGGTTAGGAGAGGGCTTTTTTGAGGAATGCTCCATTTTATTGAGTTCACTTGTAAGCCCTGCAGTTAATTGTTAATGTTAATAGGAACACTAGATTAAATTAAATTAAGACCTACAGGGCCCTGTTTACTTCAACTAAGTCAAAGAACCATATCAATGCCAATTGATATTGATGGAGATGCTTGCAGAATGTTTGGCTAGACATCTTTCGATCAAATAAATGTTTTCATGAAGCTATCAGCCTTTCCAACCTTGGCCAACCTGTTTATTGCTGTGAAGGGAGATGATTTAGGGGTATGCAATAACAGTATACACATTCTCTGCTTGGGGACTATGAAATCATTTGTAAACTAGTCAGGCAGAGTTGCGGAGTTGGGGGAGCTCTTGCTTTTAAACCAGAGCAATCTACAACGAGTTGAGTAAAGTCCTTTTACACATCTGTTGGATAAAGTCAAGGTGCTCTAAGCGATGTTACGCGGTTTGTAAGCTAAAACTATTTTTTGTCACGTACTGTACAGCAAACATCTCCTCACCATCCGCTGGTTGCCTATGTGCCCTGAATACACTGTAACAAAATGTGGTCTCTGTGGACAATCCAGGCTCCAACAACGGCAACAACAACAACTTGGTCCAGCCTGGACCATAAAAACATGACAAGCTGTTCCAGCCAATCACGACAAAACTGTTCCAGCCAATCACTGACGAGATGTGTGCTTTGAACGTCAACAGAAGTGATGTTACTCAACAATGCTTAGAGCACCTTTAACTAAGACCTGATATTTTAAATAATTGTAAAGAAACAAGATTTAGGACCCTTTTGTCACTTGTGGCGGTGGTGGCAGTGGTGGAAGGTGGTGTTAAGGCTCGTTCACACCAAGAACGATAACGATAACGATAACTATAAACAAATATCGCTCTCGTTAATATGAATGACAACGTTCACACCTAAACTATAACGATAACGACATGAAGAACGATATTGTTGTTGATCACTTTCAGAGCGATTTTGAGAACGATAAAAAGCTAACAGCCAATCAGAACCCATAATATTCTAGCCATCACATTCATTAACATGAGGAGAGACACTTCTTATCGTTGGCCAGTGTGGACGCTTTTATCGTTATCGTTATAGTTATAGTTATCGTTATCGTTCTTGGTGTGAACAGCCCTTTAGTAGTGGTGGCAGTGGTGGTGGTGTTGGACGGTGGTGGAGGTGCTGGCAGCAGTGGTGGTGGTGGTAGTGGTGGTGGAGGTGCTGGCAGTGGTGGTGATGTTGGAGGGTGGTGGAGGTGCTGGCAGTGGTGGTGGTGGTGGTGGAGGTGGAAGGTGGTGGCAGTGGTGGTGGAGGTGCTGGCAGCAGTGGTGGCAGTGGTGGTGGAGGTGCTGACAGTAGTGGTGGTAGTGGTTGTGGTAGTGCTGGCAGTGGTGGTAGTGGTGGTGGATGTGCTTGCAGCAGTGGTGGTGGTGGTAGTGGTGGTGGTGGTGGTGGTGGAGGTGCTGGCAGCAGTGGTGGTAGTGGTGGTGGATGTGCTGACAGTAGTGGTGGTAGTGGTTGTGGTAGTGCTGGCAGTGGTGGTAGTGGTGGTGGATGTGCTTGCAGCAGTGGTGGTGGTGGTAGTGGTGGTGGTGGTGGTGGTGGAGGTGCTGGCAGCAGTGGTGGTAGTGGTGGTGGATGTGCTGGCAGTGGTGGTGGTGGTGGAGGTGGTGAAGTGATTATCTGCTTAGTGCCGCCCCAAGGGGAAGGCAAAGAAGGGGTCCAAACAGAGGATTAGTCCCTGCCGAGCAGACAGTGCAAGCACCAGGTTCATGGGAAGATAAAGGTTAACAAGGCTCAAGCTGGATGGGGGGAGAGAGCAACCATTTTGGGGGAAACATTTCAGTCTGTTTTTAGGAGACACATTTCATAGAGAATATGACTTTCTCACCAACTACAACCAACCTTATGATTATTATGTTGGTTTCTTTCTTAATTCAGTGAAATTGAAAGTCATTCTCTTAAATAAATTCTAGTTTTCCATATATAATCAAATGAACATGTCAGTGTATTATCGGAATGGAAATGAGAGATTTAAATGTATACAATGAGGAAGTTCTCAAAATGTATCACATTTGACACACATGGAATTGAACATCTTGCTGCCTGTCCAGCGTGTTTGCTTGTGTGTGGAGTCTGCTTGTTTTTCTGTAATGGTGTCTATATGTATCCATATTTTTCTACACTGAGATTCAGGAGGCAGGAGTGAAATTAAACCATTTAAATCTGAAGTTGAAAGATAGCAACTCAGTCTAAAGCAAAGTATGTGAGTCAGTGAGAACTCACTGAGCGAATACACTTTACTTGATGGATGGATGAGTGTATAATACGTTCATAAAACTGTGCACGAATGCTCCATAATTGATTTACCCATATTTCATACAGTATGACGTAATATTTATATGGAATAATATTTTTTTTTCTAAATAAAAATATCCATCTCTATTGTAGTTTTTAAAACTGTAAATGTTTGCCTTGAAAAAATGACATGTCTTGGCCCTTTCATTGTAATGCACACTTATATTACGCTGTTTATGTGTCAAAATAGAACAGATAAACAACAAGATCAAGAAGAACTTAAATCCAATATTTCTAGCCAAGTTCTTTTAATGTATTTATAAATCCTTCACTGGCGGCATAGTAAAGTGGCATGATAGCTCTCTGGCAGCAAGATAAAGGTATGTAATTTTATCCCTTTCAGAGGCTGTTGGGTGACAGCGGTAATGAATGAGAGAACCACATATAGACTTGTCCAGGCAGAACCTATGCTTAACGCTTCCATTAACAGGAAAACAGAGTTTTCCAACATCAGAGGCTTTAGAGGAAGTAAATCCTCACTCTCTCACAGCTCTCTTGCTTTCTTCATTACATTACGCTTCAGAGAAAGGATGAAACGTTTCCAAGGAGACCGGAAGGATGAGATCAATGGATCTCTTCACCCAGTGGCCAAAACCATACAAATGCCATTTCACCTGAGGAACGTGTGTGTGTGCACCCACACACAGCCTATACACGTGAATTTTCCTCTACACACATGCACACACGCACACACACACACACACACACACACACACACACACACACACACACACACACACACACACACACACACACACACACACACACACACACACACACACACACATACACACACACACACACACACACACACACACACACACACACACACACACGGGTGGAAGAGAAAGAAATGTGAAGGAATGTCCGCTGACGTACTCTGGAATGGGAGGGTTCCAATATTTCTTTCCTGTACATTGTACCTCAGTTCAAGGTAGTTGCCTTTTCAATTTCCCTTTCACACATACAAACAATGACTCAAGGACAGAGAGAGAGAGAGAGAGACAGAGAATGAGAGGGGGAAAGTAAATGTTGTGAAAGTAAAACATGTTGTCAACATGTACAGCATGTCTCTTTCATAACCTGAACCTACTGTATATGATGCTTCTGTGGTACATGAAAACACCTCCCCAGTCCCTTCTAAGTACAGTACAATACAGTACATCACATTTTTAGGAGCACAGTAACTGTATAGTTTAAGCATCTTAAAGGGATAGTTCGGATTTTAAGACACGAAGTTATATGGGTTCCCTGTCAGCAACGTTGTGCATCAGCACTGACTTACCCCCCGACAGCGTCCTGTGAGCCGAGATCCAGCCGGTTTTTGATCGTTTTTGATGCCGGACTATTTTCTTCAGCAAGTTTCTGGGGTCACGAAAGTAAAGTGTTTTTCTTCTCAAAACCATATGCGTTCAACAGAGTGATATATTTGCACCACAAAAACGTTGTCCAGCTGTCAGTAGCGTGCAGTGATAGGAATCGCGAAAAATAAGTAAGTGATAACGAGGTTTGAATTTTTCCTGGACAACGTTTTTGTGGTGCAAATATATCACTCTTTTGAACGCATATGGTTTTGAGAAGAAAAACACTTTACTTTCGTGACCCCAGAAACTTGCCGGACTACTTTCTTCAGCATCAAAAACCGGCTGGATCTCGGCTCACAGGACGCTGTTGCGGGGTAAGTCAGTGCTGATGAACAACGTTGCTGACGGGGAACCCATATAACTTTGTGTCTTAAAACCCGAACTATCCCTTTAATATAAAAAAACCCCCCACACATTTCAACACCTTGGGCCCGTATTCGGTGGCGAAAAAGGTTTGTCAAGGTGTGGACTCTGAAATACATTAGATGAGACCTCTCTGGTGTCAAACAAAACCAGTGTTAAATTCTGATCAATCTATCTTTGATTAATTAACTTCAGCCCATTTTGTGCATCTGACTTCCACTCTGGCCTCATTGTGCGTGCACTGTCGGCAAAATCGCTGTCAAACTCATAACCCTAGAGTACATTTTAGAGAAAAAATGCTAAATGTGGCGGAAGATGTGTGTTTTAGGCAGTTGGATAAGGGCAAGGGATAAGGGCAAGGGACAAGGGAATAATTGGAAACACTGGTGACAGGCAATGAAATCAGATGTCTGTTGGAGGTGTGTAATAAGCCCAAGGAGGTTACAGTGATTTTAGGATAGCTCAGGGACGTTTGCTGGGCATGAAGCAAAATCTCACTAATAGGCTAGCTGTTGTGGAGCATTTGTGATTTATGCCCTTGATGGGCGTTTTGCTTTTCTTAAACCAAGATCATATACATTACAGTACATTTCACAGTTGCAGATTTTAACCTTTTAAGACCTTTTTCTTTCAGTATGTATTTGAGTGTACACATCTTCTGTCATGAACACACTGGAGAAGAATAAAAGCATGCCATTTATTTTATACCATCTGGTGACATTTGCTCATCTGGTGATGAACTGTTCATTTGCTGTTATGGTACATGCCTTTCAACTCCAACTAACCTTTAACTTAAATATAGCCCTTTTGGAATGTGTCAGCTATTGACTTCACTTACACATTGCATCTGCTTGTTATTATGTATTCATATATGTTGGAAATTGTCTTATTTGTGCAGTGTCACCTTAGCCATTCACCTCCTGTTGGATACCCTAACTGCCCCCCCCCCCCCCCCCCATGGGGAATGTAGCTAAGAGAAAGACGCCTCCTATTCTCCTCCTTCTACCCATACTGAGCAGCAAGCTGGCTTGCCATCCAAATTCGTAATGCACTTTTGACCTATTCTAATAAGAATTCCTGACTGGAAACACTTGAAATGCACATTCAGTATTTTAATGCGCATAGAAATTTGATTCACTAGAGGGGCTGGATAAACTCTTGGTTCCCATAAGGTAAAATGTGATTGTGAAGTTGACGGAATCAATTTATTCGCATATATTCACATTTGTTGCATTTCAACTTGCGCATTTGTGTTAATTGTGTTTCTGGATGTGTTCATTCAAACAGACATATTTTTGGCAGGAGTGTTTCGGTTCGAGAATGTACCATGCCCCTAGTATTTGTAGTAGTTACTACTGCTGCATTAACAAATTAATATAAGTATTGATTAAAATATAGTATAATATAACCTACCTTAGCCAGGATGAAAATGAACAACAAAAAGTTTCAACATATCATAAAAGTCCAGCAATTACAGGGTGACAGTTGGGGCTGCAATGAGCATTTGCTCGGAGTGTATTCATGAGATGTGGAACATTAAAAAGCAAATTAGTGTGATAGAGGTAAAAGTCCTGCCCGGTCTCTCTTTATTTGTGACATTTAGACAGAGCCATGTGACGCTGACCCCTGGTCACTTCAAATGGCGTAATGATGAATGCGTTGAGAGCTTAACGCCACCCACCCCCCCGACACACACACACACACACACACACACACATACCCCTCCCCTTTCAGATGGTCTGCAGAGAATTCCTCATGTTTACAATCAAGAAGAAAATCGATGAGCTCCTCCAGACTGGCCTCCCAACGGGCTCTTTGAGCTAATTACCACGTAATAATCCTCATCATCATTGGGCACCTCGCGCTACCGTGTGCTCTGGCATTTATTACAGCACAGTGGTGGCCCTCACCCGAATTGACTTAAAAAGCAATCTGTTAGTTGCCAATACTTTTCAGGCTTCACTTTTGAGTGAGTGCAAAGATTGGTTTTGATCAACAGTCACACCCAGCAGGCAGTTGAGAGAAAGAGAGAGAGAGAGAGAGAGAGAGAGAGAGAAAGAAAGAGAGAGAGCTAGCTATCGTGTCTTCACATTTGTGCCATGTTTTGTTTATTATTTCATGTAGCTGTCGCATTTCATTTGAAGAGTACCTACATAGGGATTTCATGACACATTCAGAAGTACAAAACACATAATTTAAAAAAAGCAATGTTTTGAAATGTATGAGTATGTGTTATCACTATCCACAGCATGGTAATGGAATGAATTGCAGCAGTGCTGACAAATTCTCACATCTTTCACAGCATATGGCAATGTTTACTCAGTGAGAGTATCTGATATGTCAATCCAGTGCTAATTATTTATTTAAATGTCTGCCATGTTACAAAAAAAGACAAACAAGTGTTCACACATGTTGCTTTTTGAGTAGTTATTTTGAGTTTATAAATGTATATATAAATCGTTAATTCCATGGGTGTGTAAATGCAGCAGTAATGTCACTGTCTGATAATTAGATGGCCCGGGTTTCCATTCCCAAACCCTGCACTGCATGTCTGTGTCGCTTTGGATAAATATGTCTGCTGAATTTTTTTACTTTTAACTTTGAATCTGATTAACAATAAGATCAAGAAGAACTTAAATCCAATATCTCTAGCAAAGTATTTTTTAAATGTATTTATAAATCCTTCACTGGTGGCAAAGTAAAGTGGCAAGATAGCTCTCTGGCAGCAAGATAAAGGTACGATTCAATTAAATCCAATTACACAAATAATGTGAAGTTGAATGTAAAATGAAGTGGCAAAGGAGTTATGGGTACCGTAGTACATTCACTTAAAAGTGGTGTTGGTGATCCTCAGAGGTACTGACAGTGTATATCTACAAAATGCCTTTGACGGTTGCACTGTATTTGTTCATGTTTATGAATGCCATTGTCCACTTATGAGGACGTATAGGAATGTTTAAGCAATATAGCACGAGTGGGAGTGGGTTGTTGCTGGATATTCCCACGGGTGTTGTTCGGCCGTAGCCTCGAGGCCGGAGGCCGAGTGGCGCAGGCAACAACACCCGTGGGAATATCCAGCAACAACCCACGATCACGAGTGCTATATTGCTTTTATACAACAATTCTACCACTTGTTTTCTGCGCTAATTTCCCATTATAATGTAAACGTTTAAATCGCTAAAACGGTCTTGTTTGTAGAACTACTTCTCTCCGCCACGTTACTAGTTCTTAAAGGCCAGTCGTTAGTTCTAAAAGCACGTTGCTATGGCCAAAAGCCAGTCGTTAGTTCTATCTCTCCCGTTGTCAAGCAATGTAGCCTAATAAACGTTAGCTCGCATTGCGTCTGGCTAGGACATGCTTTTAGCTTTGAAACATCACTGTTTTACTTAGCCTACATGCCATCCAACTAGCTAATATCCACCTCCGTCATATTTTATGTTGTGAGCGTCTGTATTTCAGCTTGGATGCAACGTGACAGTTCGTTTTACACTTCACAACTTGACATTGTATCGCGGAGTGATTTATTATTAGCTGTGAAAAGTCCGAGTGGATTATCGTGGGATATTTCAACTCATGGAACGTCTCTCGGCCAATCAGAAACAAAGAAACAGCTTCTTAGAACCCAATTGTTGTATAATGTTTGTTAACCCACACCCCATCCCAAAAATATGACCTTTACACTTATGGGAAGACCACTAAATAATTGACTGTCTGGAACAAAAGGTTAGGCCTGTTTTCTCCATTTTTGTGACTACTTTTTCTCCCCACCTATGATAATGCATAAATGAGTCACTGAGGCTTGCCAGCACTTGATTACTTCCTCCAGATGATTTAGTCCAGGAGTTTTTAGTGCCGTTTTAATGACTTTGTGCCTGAGATTGAAATTCAGAAGTGAGCACATTGTTAATTATGATTAAAGCCTCAATTCTAGCTCGGAGGTCATGGTCACCAAGGAAACGACGCATTCGAATGGAGTCTGGAGTGCCGTGGCCGTCGAATAGATGCAAAGCAATTATCTGAGTCAGTAGTTTGTGCTGCCTCCTTTTATGAAATGAAAATTTTGAAATTTGGTGTGCGTGTGTGTGTGTGTGTGTGTGTGTGTGTGCGTGTGTGTGTGTGTGTGTGTGTGTGTGTGTGTGTGCACAACACGTGTGTGTGTGTGTGTGTGTGAGTGAATGTGTGTGTATGTATGTGTGGTCGGAGTGTATGATTGGGTGTGAAAGAGCTTTACTCACACAGACGCTGTGGGGGACGATTTTCAAAATTAGGGCTGAATTGGTGTGACAAGCATGATCCTCCTTGAAAAAGCAGTAGGCTTGCTCGATTTTGCTCTGTTTGTTTGTCAGCAAATAATACATTTCCCTTAAACTGGCTTTTGTTCTTTGTCCCTCCTCCTCCTCCTCTCTCTCTCTCTCTCGCTCTCTCTTTCTTCTTGCTGTTCTTTAATGGAGGGATCACCAAGGGCAAATAAAAGCCACGTCAATGAAGCATTTATCTAAAGAGAGTGTCCCTCCATGTTTTAAAAAAAATTGAGTAAGAATATGTAGAGGCAGGGCTCCACTTTCTGTTTAGCCCGTTCAACTATCCAATACACTAAGCACTGCATCCTCTCCCTCATGGATAGCACAGCGTCAACTTTCTCATCATGTTTTCCATTGAGCCTTTCAGCCGCCGGCAAATTCAGTCCATTTTCGTCGATGAAAATGTTTGCCTTCTGCTAAGGCACCATGCATACACCCATATTTACTGACAAAACAAGCTGGAGCCAGATAAAATAGTTTTTTTTTCTTTTTTGTGTTATTTTGGTAAAACCCTCCACTGTTACCATATCTGCCACCCTGAATATCTGCAGTCTCTTGGTTGAATGCCTTTCGTTGTGTATATAGAAATACTTGACTAAACAGACAGTCTAGAAAGACATAGATAAACAGAGAAATGCATTATGAACATAGCATACATACAGTAATTACATTAAATGCACTTACGAATACACACACACACACACACACACACACACACACACACACACACACACACACACACACACACACACACACACACACCCACACACACACCCACACACACACACACACACACACACACACACAGGATAACACTTTATTTTATGGGGTCCTTGTTCCAGTGTATCAGCACAATGAAGTATAGTGTAACAATATGTAATATCAAGTACTTATGTTGTCCATACTTATTATATTTTTGTGTACCTACAGATTATTAGTACACATGAAAATAAGAAGTACTTATTACAATTATAACAAAGTGGCCCTTCTCTTTGGGAAAGGACAAAAAGGTGTTCATGGGGTGAAGTTTGGGACTCTTGACACCCTACCATTAACCAACTTATTGATGTTCTACTCAAGGCAAGAACACAGGGGAAATGAACGAGTAGGTTAACAGTCAGCTAGTATATGAAACAACCACTTTTGTTGATTTCTACCACAGGCAATTTAACCGATACGTAAATAGATAATGGCAGTTGTGTATACACAACATTAATACTATGTTGACATTTGTATTTTGGGGGCAAGATAATTAAAGTTGGCACTTAGGCTACTACGGGAATGGAACGGAAGGACATAGCCACCACGTCCAGGTGATTCAGAAATGCTTGTAGCTACAATGTTATCCAACTCTGTTGCTGCGACATAATGCCAATGCCGTACATAATCACAATGTTGCCACAACATAGCTGTGTTAGGTGGGCTGTCACTGTTGCACACACTCTGGCATCTTTGTTTCTTGTGTGTCAGTGTGTGGAGTGCTTTGGGTTGCACTCTGTGCATACTAAAATGTGTTATATAAATAAAAGTGACTTGACTGGACTTGACACTGTATACATTCAAGGATCTCATGTGCACTGACGTAAGCAAATACAAGCACACCAAATTTAAAAACGTGTTTAAGTGGTTATTGAGAAACAGAAATATGTAAATTGCAGCACCTCCTATTGGCAGCATTTTCCAAAACTTGGCATGCGTCCAGATTGTTGTCGTATTTACATCTTTCACTAGGTGGCGCTACACCATGAGTGGCTATGGGCTTGGTTGATGCACTTCTGTAAGATTCTGTAAGTCACAATGTCATAACCTTTGTCATAGCGGTTGGCAAAACCCACACTGTGCTAGCACTAGCAGCAGTCATAATAAACAGATATATGCATGTAATAGAAACCAAAATAAAGGTACCGCCAATATAAAACACAGAGTATCAACCATATAAAACTGTATAGCATAGGCCCCATTTAGTCCACTGACAGATACACTCAAACTGATGTGCATTTGAGCACAACAAACCACTTCAGCGTACTCACAACCAACTGTTGGACAGGCACTCAAGACTGGGCATTAGTTTATTTCAAGCAGCACTTTAGGAAGCTAATGTGTACTGTATATATGGCATCCTCCGCTCCTCTGTGCTGCAACGACGTGAGCCGAGCTCGCTCCTACTGAGAGTTTTTTTTTTATCTTAAAAGAGAGGCACTTTGAAGGGCTACCATTAAAGCCTCTGTCCCCTTTCCCCCCACTTCTGATATGCTGTGCAGTCACAAGCTGCTTTGTTGATGGAACGGCAATTTTTTTCCCCTCGTGTCCGAGTTGCGATGGCCACCCTTAAGCAAAGCAGTCGTCTGCATCTCTCATGGTTAGCGCTCTGACAGTTACTGGTCAGGTATAGTGGTGTGTACATCACTCTCAGTAAGAGAGCATTGGCAACTACCCCTAAAAGCTGTCATCATGCATCAAGGGCCTTTCCCCTCGCAAGCGAATGTGTCATTTTTTGCACTTCCAGGAGATTGTCTGAGAGCAAATATTGAATAAGACACCTATATATCCTATTAACCATTCTGAGGAGATACTGTTTATGACCACTTGAGGAAACCATAGAAATGGTATATACCCCAACTATATGATTTATTTTTCTTCTATATGCCAGGTGGTGTCCGTCCTTAGGAAGTCCTTTGCTTAAATAGTGCTTCTCCCTATGTGCTGACCAATCAACAAATGGCCTCCTCATCCCCCCCTCACACACACACACACTTCCCCGAAGATACATTTGCCTTCAAATTGATGGACAACGATTGACCTTTCAAGGGACTCCTTTGCAGTGCTCTGGTTCCTGTGTCTCTGGTAGTCCATATCCACTGGCGGCGCTGAACTAGAGGAGGCTCGGCCCATTGGTCCCGGTGCCTCTCGCGATCAGGATCCCCCTGGCCTGCTGCAGTTCAATCCAAGACCCCCAAAACATGGCGGGTTGCCATTTTAGTTTGCCCCACTGGGGGGGCTCCTCAGAGATATTCGTCAGCAATTTCAGAGCAGAGTCTGCGGTTGGACTCTAGTGCTTATCCTGCCCTTCCTCCCACCATCCATCTCTCCATCTCTTCACCCTCCTTCTCTTCCCTCTCTTCCAACCAGAGCTCCTCACTCTCTCTTTCTCTTGGCGGAGAGCAGAGAGCTGGGAGCGGATGGACGCAGACCCCAGGGTCTCGTGGACCGAAATAGATGCTGAAGACGGTAAAAACCGTGGCCGTCTGGGACTGCCCTGAACTATCAGGAGCACAGTGTGCTGTCCCTGAATACAGCACCTCTGTACCACCATATTCATCATACCGCGCCAATGCACCAGCCCACTTATCCACAATATTCTCCAGCCAACAATGGGCGTTGCCATGACACTTTAGCGTTCAGAAAAATACATATGTCTATATCCGGTCGAAGCTGCATTGTGTTGATTTTTACTGTATGTGGTGGTAGACAGTGTTTGACATATCCTGATCCATATACTGTAAAAGCAAACTTTTATATTCTTCTGTCAGTCATATATTTGATAGAATATCCATATTGAGTGCAGAATTGTCAACATTACAATATACATTGAAGCATATTCTAGTTAGCCTGCACTAAGTTATAATGTAAACAGAATGGACGGGAGACGAAAACCGGATGGATTTCCGGATTGAGGTGAAGTTTTGTTACATAGCTTCCTTGTGTCACTATTTCTTAAAATTGTTCTATTACTAAACTAGACTAAACTAACCTATTAAAAGGAAACTTCACCTCATTAGCCAAAATGAATCTGACAAATAACCAATGATTCATGAACTCACGCTCCACCACATTGCCAGATTACAAACCGAGTTTACTCCAACCCTAAATAGACTTTACTGAACAACAATGTGTTATTCTTTTCTCCACAGAATTGGTGTGAAAAGCTTAGAATGACGCGAGAAGAAAGAAACAGACCCTCCAGGCTGCGCACTGTACATGACTCAGCAGGCATTTACTGCCCTGTCTTCCTCTGTAGGCTCAATCAACGTAGCCATGGTGACAGGACGGGACGGAGCGCAGTTCCCCTCCCCTTCCTTAGCACCCCCTCATACATATGCAGTGTGTTTATGCCAGGGGCTAAACAAAGAGTCGCTTTTCCCAAAGTAATTGGGCCATCCATGCTTATCTGCACGTCATTAAATTCACGCAGTGATTTCACAAACTGAACCCCCCCTCCCCTCCCCAAAATAATAATAATAAAAAAAAATACTAAAGCACACATGTAGACACTTACAGTATGTAGACACACACACACACACACACACACACAGACAGACACACATGCACACACACGCACACACACACATGCACACACACGCACACACATGCAAGCATGCACGCACACGCGCACGCAAGCACGCACACACATGCACACGCGCACACACGCACACACACACACACACACACATACGCACGCAAGTATGCAAGCACTCACACGCACGGACACGCACGCACACACACACAAACACACTGTATATATCAGAACTGACTGAACTAGCTGGAGTGAGTTTGGGGAAGTGTGAAGTGGAGGCAGTGAGCAGAGTAGAGGCTGTGCTTCTGTCCTGAGGGGATGGGGCTGGGACAGGAGCGCAGTCCAGCACAGCACAGCACAGCACGGACAGGGAGACCAGCCTGGTGACTTCCCTTCCTGTGACAGGCACCTGAGGCTGGGAGAGAGAGAGAGAGAGAGAGAGAGAGAGAGAGAGAGACACTCACTTGTTTAGATGCTAACTGTCTAAACTGTGTAGACCCGTGAAGATGTGCTGGGCCAGTCACACCTCAGGATCACCTCTGCCAATACTGTCTGTCTGAAATGTCATTTGCCATGGAGTTAGTGGGCATTTCGTGTTTTTTTTCTAGAATGTGAAATCGTTACTGTAGACAATAAAATCATACTGTATCAATGTCCATCACAAGGGTAGTTATTAAAACTAGATAGTTATCAATGCATCATAAAAGATGATTGCCAAATGTGGACAAGTCTGTGAAACGGCTCAGAAAGTTTTAAAAGTTCAGTTGTGCTAATGCAGCAACCAGATCCAGAACCTTCTCTAGTTCAATAATGTTTTCAGAAAGCACTGTATTTCTGGGAGCCAAACGTTCATTTTCTCGTATTTGAAAAAATGCCCAGATCCATTTATTGGGTGCCATGGATGTCTATCAAATGTGTCTGTGCACAGTTCATCATTGTCTTGCTTTCCCCCCTGTTCTTTGATTGGTCCCCGGCAAAAATTAGGGCGGTAGTTTCCAGGCTGCCTTAGCTTAGCAGCATGAATCAAAATGCGCGCAAGGCAGCATGGGAACACCCAGGCTACTGTACTGTATGTCAGTAAAACAGAAAGAGAGTGAAAATAAAATGAGTCTAGAGTCCCGAGTAAAAGTCTGCAGCGCCTATTAGCAGTGGTGACAAAACGGGTGATGAGCCAGACCACGGGGATGGAACCAATGACACAACTGGGCCACAGTCTCTCATGCCCGGGAGCATTGGACCAGCCAATCAGGCTCCGAGCGGGACTCTCAGGGTTTTTTGGGGGGGTTGTTATGGCAACAGTCCATGTAATTGCTTTTCTCCTACCCCCCCTTCCAGGTATGAGTCAGGATGGTGCTAAAAAATCTCCATTAAGAACTCTGAAGAACTTTTGAAGAAAACTTTCTTTTTTTCTCTCTTTCTCTCTCGCTCTCTCGCTGTCTCTTCTCCTTTTATTGTGTATTATGATGTTGTCGTACACTGTTGATTTTCACATACACATTGGCACACTGTTGTGTGCTGCCTGGAGTGCAGTGGGCTGGTGAAGTGTTGAGCAGGAGCTGCTCGTGTCTCTCTAGACAAGGCTTTATGAATGCAAAGCAAATTAATTAGCATCCTAATGTGATGTAATGTAGCATAAATGAGTGATGTCCGGTGGGATGTGGGGGAGAGACGAGGAGCGGGAGACTGCCATTAGGCTTTGACACACTCTCTGACTGTGTTACACAAACCTGAGAGACACAGTGTGTGTGTGTGTGTGTGTGTGTGTGTGCCCCTCTCTTCTTTGTTTGCATGTGTGCTTATGTGCTTATGTGAGTGTGTGTGTGTATGTGTGTGTGTGTGTGTGTGTGTGTGTGTGTGTGTGTGTGTGTGTGTGTGTGTGTGTGTGAGTGTGTTTCTATCTCCTCTTTCTCTGTATTTATCTGAGAGAGAGAGAGAGAGAGAGAGAGAGAGAGAGAGAGAGAGATGGGCTCTGTGTGTCTGCAGTAATACATATTGCCATAAAGCCATGAACTCTCAGTAACTGGAACAGCAAGTGTATGTATTTGATGCACCCCCTCCTGCCACACATACCCCCCACAGGCTTACCTTTGGTCTTCTGCATTAATGGTGCGGTCTTCTGTCTGCGTCTATTCAAGCATATTCATGTTTCAAAACACACCAGGGCCACGTCCTCATAAATGGCACTCCTGAATAGGCTTGTCCTTCTCTTAAAGGGATATTCCGCCATTTTTGGAAATACGCTCATTTTCCACCTTCCCTCGAGCAAAACAATCGATATTTACCTTGTTCCCGTTCATCCAGCCATTCTGTGAGTCTGGCGATACAACTTTTAGCTTCAGCCTAGCATAGATCATTGAATCGGATTAGACCATTAGCTTCTCGCCTGCTAGCTTCATGTTTAAAAGTGACTAAGATTTCTGGTAATTTTCCCATTTAAAACGTGTCTCCTCTCAAGTTAGAAAGTGCAATAAGACCAACTGAAAATGAAACCTGGCGTTTTTCTAGGCTGATTTGACATGGAACTACACTCTCATCTGGCGTAATAATCAAGGCAACTTGCAGCTACTGGCACTACTATTGCTTGTTGTCTATGGGGACTATTTTCAGATGCTGCATAAGATATCACTGCGCCTATGGTACGTTTGCAAGTTGCCTTGATTATTACGCCAGATGAGAGTGTAGTTCCATGTCAAATCAGCCTAGAAAAACGCCAGGTTTCATTTTCAGTTGGTCTTATTGCACTTTCTAACTTGAGAGGAGACACGTTTTAAATGGGAAAATTACCAGAAATCTTAGTCAATTTTAAACATGAAGCTAGCAGGCGAGAAGCTAATGGTCTAATCCGATTCAATGATCTATGCTAGGCTGAAGCTAAAAGTTGTATCGCCAGACTCACAGAATGGCTGGATGAACGGGAACAAGGTAAATATCGATTGTTTTGCTCGAGGGGAGGTGGAAAATGAGCGTATTTCCAAAAATGGCGGAATATCCCTTTAAGACTCCTTCCCTTGTTAGGATCCCCAGGGATTCTCCGTAACCTCCGACGTTGCATAAGCCTTCGCCATTGTATAGGGGGTATTTAGGAGAGGAAGAGTAACAGCAGGGAACAAATGGCTGCCTGGGGTGAATCACGGCTGAAACCTTATTTATTAAACTATGAAATGTTGTTTCCCAAACCGTGCATCTCAGTAGGGGGACACAATTGGCTGCGTAATTCAGTTGTGAAGTGATGGGACGCTAGCAAAAAAAACCTACAACTATATATCAACTGTGTGATTAAATTGTTTGAACTCAGCACAAGCTGAGGCTGGTGGAGGGATGAACCAAATGTGATGTTCACTTCAGCCTGAGAGGAAACGGACAGTTTTACATAAGGGTGATGAAGTCCTGCGTGGCATACGCTCTGCTCGCGCAGGGAAAAAAAAACAAAACAACATGGCCGTCATGCCAGCTGTCATGTGATCCGTGTTGGGCAGGTAACGCGCGAAGCGCTGCCAGCCGAACAGATGTGTGGGGCCCGGCTGACAGCTCGTGAAGCCATCCCAACACATCCACAATGACAATTAAATCCCCTTCAAAATGATGTTCGGACGTGGATGGCCAATGCCTGCCTGGGGGCTCTCTGGACCGAATGTTATGAGGCGACAGGAGGAGGAGGAGGAGGAGGCGGAGGAGGAGGAGGAGGAGGGGGGGAGCAGGATGGACATGTGTACTGGGAGGTACCGCTGTGGGTGCAAATGGCACCTTGGAAATGAGTGCACATCTGCTTAGTGGCTGTGCCTGCCACTGCGTCAGTGCATTGTCGTGTTGTCATCATTTGTAGTTTAGAATATTCAAAACTTCCAGGCGGTCTGAAAATGTGAAATATCTACACTGCCTGGTATATTCCAAGGCCTCTGTCCACTACAGGAGTGGCCCAAAACATTGAGTCCCACCTCCTCCCTTCCACAGCTACAGCCGTGGGGGCCAGCCATGCATGAGTGGGAGTTGTGTGTGTTATTAGCAAAAGACCATCAAAGGTAAGTAAAAGACAACTCCACTTTGTGCCCTCCAGTAAATGTCAAGAGTGTGAACTTTTCAGACTGTTAGTTAGTGTTTGCGTTTCGGCTCTTTCTCCGACTTGCACTCGGAGGCAGAAGGCTGTTTTGCATCAGTGGTCAGACTGATTAGTACATTAGCCTCAGGTTAGCGAGCGAAAAAAAATCTCGGCTCTGGGAAAGTGCTGTGGAAACTCTTTCGACTGGTGTGTTTTTGTGTGTGCAGGAAAATAAAAGACTTTTTAAGAAGCCAAGGATCCTATTAGCTGAAGGGCTAATTCTTTGTGTACATACTGTAGTTTCAGAAGTGAGACAGAAAGATTATTTTGTTCCTACAGAAGCATCACAAAACAACATAGTGCTTAGTCTGGACGGCTAGTAGGAACTGCATGTGTGTTTATCCGTCCTTCACATTATAATACAGTATATACCATACAAATTACTGATTTAAAAGCAGGAACTCATGATAACATTGATCAAAAACAGTTCATTGTCTCATTGTGTTGCTTTAAAAGCACCCTTAACAGTTTTTTTTCCCCTAAATATAATGTTTCCAAAATCATATTGATGGCACATAACCTCATAACATTACAAACAACACTTTTGACATTGACTGAGTGGCCCTCTATAGGCGATTACCGACTTAACATTCTAGTTTCGGGTAGGACACTGCCCCCCCCCCCCCCATCCCCCTCGGACCGAAACTGAGAGGCAAAAGAGCAGGAATTCGGAGATCTTTTTCTACAGACTGCTTTCGGTGCTTTCCCTCTTTATTATATCATAGTAATGCTCATACTTTCTTCATATTTTGTTTGCATGTTATTGCTCTTCTGAACCACAGGGGAACCCTGAGAGCACATCTTGTTAAGGGTGCCTTTAAATCTTGTGGTATACTGTATGCTTTGTTAATGTGAGCCATTTTAAAACATCTACATTTACATTAATGTATTTCTCATGACCATCAATCTGCCATTATTGAACTCTTTCTTTCTTTCTCTCTATCTCTCTCTCTCTCCACACACACACACACACACACACACACACACACACACACACACACACACACACACACACACACACACACGCACACACACACACACACACACACACACACATAATTGGAGTTAAGACTTATTCAGATCAAGGAAAGAGTTGTGTAAATGAACTAATCTGATTATAATAATTGGATTAAATAATGGAGATTTATGGCATTAATACATATATTGTTTGCTCCTATTATCATCAGACAGGCAGAACATGCAATCACATTTTTGCCATTTCTATGCTGTCAGTTTTACTGTCAGCTCATTTAGAAATCATTGGAATTGTCAGTCATCTCAAACTGTGTGCAGATGAAGACTTGCAGCAGGATAGCATTGAGGCAAAGACAACTGCACTACTGCATAAAGATGAAAACTATTAAACGGATACGCTTGGCAATAGATGCGGGGTGAAATATTATCAGATAGCTCCAGTAACCTCAGCCTGGACGCAATACATCTGATGCATATTCACCATGTGATATTAAATCAGTCATGCTATTAGTGAAGATAATTGGTAAAAACATGTAAATGATAAAGTTTCTGTATATAAACAGAAATCCCTGTTTCAATTGCTTTATTTTTCTTTTTATTGCGAGTGAATAATGCGTTTTTCCGGCATGGTTCCTCAGGAGCAAAAACAACGCAGTATGTGGTGGTTAGTTTGGCATTTCCATTATAATGTAAATATTTAGGTATGGCATGACATTTCTGAGGTTATATTTCTATGTTAAACACATAGGAATGTCGTTTGGGATTAGTTATTTATGTCTGCGACCTTGGGAAATATAAACAAAAGCTGCATGCTAAATTGCATTATTTATTTTTATCTATTATTTAAATGCAATATGCAAAGTATTTCATAAATACATTTTAATGGCCATTTTAGCACCCGAAGGCCATTTTATTGACCTTCATATGCATTGAAGCTATTATTTTATGCATAATTGTATTTAAGAATATTTTATACAGCACAAACAATGATATATATATATAAAAAAAACAGGCCGACTCTTTAGACAATGACTAAGCTCCTAATGTCCTCCTATTGGTCCAACTGGTTGTTCCAAAAAAATTCTGGACCTTCTTGTCCAGTGGGCAGAGGATCAGACATGAGCTTACTCAAGACTGGTTCTGCCACTCTCTCTCACCTCTGGCTGGAGCAGGGAGGCTGGAGCGCCAACATGTGTGTCCTGGGCTGGCCACGTCCTGATGCTCTTCATCTGGACTCTGCCCCTCCATGTGGGCAAGGCAACACATGGATCAAAGATATGAGCCGACACACATGTCAGTAAAAGCACTCACAGAAACACACACACACACACACACACACACACACTCTCTCTCTCTCTCTCTCTGTCTCTCTCTTCCTATGTCTCTCTCTCTCCCCCCATCCGTCTCTCTCTCTCTCTCTCTCTCTCTCTCTCTCTCTCTCACACACACGCACACACACACACGCACACACACACACACCCACACACACGCACACACCATCCAGGCTGTGAGTGGAGATTAAAGCAGTTCCAGTGGAGGTGGCAGGGGGGCAGGGGGTTCCAGATGGTGAAGGGAACCTTGGGACGACTTGAAGGGATGATGAGGCTGTTCAGTGCATCTCCATTGGTAGCCTCTTCCTGGAACGGCTTTGAGTTTGTGTGTGTGTGAATGTGTGTGTGTGTGTGTGTGTGTGTGTGTGTGTTCGGTAGATAGTGCTTAAACCTACTCGAATGTATGTGTGTGAGTGCATACATATGAGCATGTTTATCTGTCATCCCTGTCTGAGGGCTGTGAATGTATTGGTAATTTATGTATTTGCATGTGACTCTGTGACTATATACATCTTTGTGCATGTGTGTGTGTGTGCGCAAATGTCCATGTGTGTGTGTGTGTGTGTGTGTGTGTGTGTGTGTGTATGTGTGTGTACGTGTGTGCGTGCGTGCGTGTGTGCGTGTGTGCGTGTATGCCTGCGTCCATGCGTGCATGTGTGTGTTTATGTGTGCGTGTGTGTATGTGCGAGTGTGTGTGTGTGTGTGTGTGTGTGTGTGTGTGTGGAACTTGCTCCCCGCTACGCCTTCAGCTGCCTGGCTGCAGCATCCTCAACATGCGGGCTTGCCTCTTCACAGCAAAGTTAGCGTGATAATTGTCATGTTTTGGTGAGATTAAGCCGCTCTCGGATACACAGCCCAGTTCAAATCCCTGTGAATCCATTAGACATAATTTCATATTCCGCTGAGAAGGGACTTCTCACAGATGGACTGCTGCAGATCTTGAAATACTGCCAGAGCTCAAACAAGAAACAAACAGAAGTGACAAAATAAATAATAAAAAGAAAACATGAGATATGCATCTGACCCTTTGAAAGTGTCCTTATTTCTACTTTCTTGTGTTTACATGACTTGCACTAATAAGAAATTTTAATGTGTTATACAAACGTATTAATTGCCTGCCCACAGATGTTAGACTGTCTCCCACTATCACCATTTTTAAATCACGACTAAAGACCCACCTTTATTCCTTGGCCTTCCCTGCCTCCTAGCTGTCCATCTCTCTCCTCTCTTCATTTCAAGTGTCTTCTATACTGCTGCTATTTCATTTTGTCTAGGGCTGTCTATTTGTCTATTTTGTCTATTTGTCTATTCTATTTCTGTATTTGTCTTGCTTACTTTCTCTGTGCTTGACTTTTATACTTTGCTTGTTCAGATTTTCTTTTATTCTCTATTTTAGCCATATTCTATGTACTGTACAGCACTTTGGTCAGTGGAAACTGTTTTATATGTGCTCTATAAATTAAATTTACTTACTTACTTACTTACTTACTTACTTACTTACTTACTCCATTGTACTGCATTGCTGAGAATGTTTTTGCATTTAATATGTTGATATGATAAACAAAATAGCCCAATGTAGAGATTTAAATGTGAGGAGAGTGTTTTTTCCCCTTTGAGGGTGAACTAACCATTACACCTTGTAGCACATACCGTCAAAGGGGATTTCGGGGGGGATTTCATCAAGGTAACACCTTTATGGCTGCACACAAGATGAGGCCATACGTCAGACTAGTGTGTGTGTGTGTGTGTGTGTGTGTGTGTGTGTGTGTGTATTAGACCAAGGAGGAGATGTTATTGCTATGGTAGCACCTTTCAGTGTACACGATCCCTCTTCCACGGGAGGGGAGCTTATCGTTATAAATATCTCTGGGTTTAGTGGCTCCCTCTTGCTCAATCTCATTCTCTCCCCATTTCCTCTTTCTGGGCTCTTGGAGGGAATTAAGTTTTCTTTTGCAATCTCTCTCTTTCCCCCCCCCTACTCTCTCTCTCTCTCTCCTCTGCCTTTTTTCTATCTCCCTCTCTCACACTTCTTTCTTTTATATCTCTCTCCCACGCTCTTCAGTCACTCCTACTTTCTCTTTCTCTTGCTCTCTGCCTTCCCTCTCTCTCTTTTCAGTCCCCCTCTCTCTTCCTCCCCAGTCCTCCCCCTCTCTCTCTATCTCCCTCTCTTCTGTGTTTCTCTCTCTCCCTCTCCACACCTTCCTGTCTTTCTTTAATACTTCTCTTTCTCTCCCTTCCTCTCTCGCTCCCTTCCTCCCTCCCTCCCTCTCCATCTTTCTCTCTTCTACTCTCTATCCCCACACCTCTCTCTCTCTCTCTCTCTCTCTCTCTCTCTCTCCCTTTCAATCTTCTTCTGTCCTTTTATCCCTCTTTCCCCACCTCTCTCAAGCCTCCTTCACTCTCTCTCTCTCTCCCTTTCAATCTTCTTCTGTCCTTCTATCCCTCTTTCCCCACCTCTCTCAAGCCTCCTTCTCTCTCTCTCTCTCTCTCTCTCTCTCTCTCTCCATGTCTCCATCTCTCCATGCTAAGGAGCTGGGAGAAGACCCCCCCAGAGACGGCCTCCGCTGAGTGTTTGTGTTGCAACTGAGCGCGCCCAGATCATCCCGGAGACCCATCCATCTCCCACCTCTGATCAATGTGCATCATAAGAGCACTAAATCCCCGGCACGTCCGCGGTCATTTTCTCAGCCCGAGGCTTACTCCCTCTCTCTCTCTCTCTCTCTCCCTCTCTCTCTCTCTCTCTCCCGTTGGAAGCAAACGCTCGCCTCCTCCTCCCCTCTTCCCCCTTGGTTCACATCCATCCCAGTCACGCAGTATTCCGGATGGGCAGCTGCAGGAATATGATGCCGCTTCAAAGGTGCACTTTGTAGATGTCGAGCTTGTCCCTGACATCTGTGATTTCAGGCCAGGGCCGTTTTCTGGTTGCGGTCAGCTGGCATAACAGTAATTGTCATGTGTGATGGGCCCACTAGGCCCTCCAACTCATTTTGTCTGCTTGTTTTGAGATGTTTCAACATCTAACGATGAGATGCATCTGAGGGCAGGTCTCCAGTTGATTCCTCTCCCGTTGAGAGGGGCCATTCTTACTGTGGAGTTTACACATGCAACACAGCACAGCACATGGCAGACATACAACATCCATGCATTACTGATGACTGACTTGGTCCCATCTCACACTCTTTGTTTGGTTGTTGTAACTTGTTATGTGTTTAATTTAATTTGGTCAATGAATCCATATTTTAGTGGAAATCCAACCTCTCGACTCATTCTTTGGTTTTACCTCTTAGTCATAACACATGTCAACTGTGGAATTTGGAATCGCTTTGTGTGTTCTTTGTGTTTCATGTCTGAGATGAACATCGTCATGTCAACGGTAGAACAGGACGAGAGATCCTTGGGGTCAGACTTCGACTGGCTGACTGACTTAACCATCGATCGACTGATTACTCATCTGAATGTGTGTCATTCCTGATAATAAATGAATAAATTCGACGTGATAAATATACAGTGGGCTGGTAATCTAGTCTCTTACATAACCACCTCTTATTTACTTTTGTGGTACATACTCAGAAGACTCATGGGGCCAACCATGACTTCATTATGAAAATGCCTTGCCTGGAGCCATTTTGACTGCGGTTAGGTGTTGAATCACTGTGAGAGTCTATGTAAATATGACTGCAGCCCTTTTTAATGCTTACCCATAAACAACCACACTTCTACAGTTTCTATATATATACCACTACAGAACATTTGCCTTTACAAGTCATTAGGTTGGGTTGGAATGTTTCCAACGCCAGAAAGTACACTAATAATTCACAGCTGCATTTATGGAAAAGTCGGTGAGTCATTTATTATTTTTTTTTTCCAGCAATATTCCTTCGTATATTCAGTGAGTCAATGACTAGTCCTGACTCTGTGACACCCATAGACTGAATAAAATAGGTGCCACCGCATAACTATTCAATGATACTTTAGGTAGCAGAATGTGTTCTTAGATACTGCTCTTAAAGTTTAAAGTTTTTAAAAAATACCTGCATAACATGTGTATGGATTTTATTCAATACAGGATGTTTCCTGGTTTAATGGATGATAAGCACAAAGAATTGCAACTCTCCTTCTTCCCTCCCTGTCCTTTTCCTCCTCCTCTCATCTTCTTTTTTTTATTTTCTCTCTTTCACAACTCTCTCTCTCTCGCTATCATCTTCTGTCTGTCTCGACTGCTCTGAAGTTCTCGTCTTTAATTTCTTCTCTCTCAACATCTCTTTTCCTCTCTCCTCTCCACTTGTCTTCTCTCGTGCGTTCGCACTCCAAATTCAGAGCTCTCCCAGCGTCGCTCCTGTCAGCCTGTCACCCATCAAATCACACTTCGGCTTCACCTCCTCTCTCCTCCCTACTCCTCTCACCACCTCCCTCCTCATTTCCTCTCCTCTCATCTCATCTCAACTCTCTCCTCTCTCTTCCTCTTCCTTTTTTCCTCCCCCTCCCCCCCCCTCTCTCTCTCCTGCCATCTTTTTTAACACCTCTCAGTTTCATTCCGGTCCCTGTCAATCTGTCACACATCACAAGCTCGCACTCGCAGCGCCAATGCCAGTCAGTTCTCTTCTCTCATCCCCTCCTCCTCTTCCTCCTCCTCCTCCTCTTCCTCCTTCACCTGCTCCTTCACTTCCCTTTTCATGTCTCAACCTCCTCCACCCACCACCACCACCACCACCTCCACCCACTCCTGATTAGCTCCACTTCTCCCCAACCCTCCAGGTCTCCCACGCCCCCCACCAGGCCCCAGACCCCATACCCCACCTTTATTAAATCAATATGGCTGGCCTTGATTGAATGGCTGTTTTTCAGCGAGGACTCCTTTCATGGATTAGCCAACCCTGGAACAAACGTCTTGGAAGGCTGCTCACCTGTCAAAGCTCACACACACACACACACACACACACACACGAGGAGGAGGTGGGGGGGGTCGTGTGGGGGCGGGGGATTAAATGTCAATTTCCCTGCTGTGCTCCCCGAGCTCGAGGAGAAGAGGGGCTCTTTCTTTCATAGACGCCGCCGTGCCCGTTTAGCCGCGTCCACTGCGCGAGGAGGAGCGGCCTTATCGAGAGTCGGGAGAGAGAAAGGGACGAGGGCGGCTCCCGCGGCTCACCTGGCCGAGTGTGAAATGAAAATGTGCCACCAGGTGAGCACGCCGGTCACTGTGAGGTGAACGTCATTCAGCAGATGAGCCATGATAAAGCATAGACTTTTCATATACTGTCCCTCTTTGTGGGAGACTTTAGTCTCTCCGTCACCCACCCGAACCCAGCGAATTTAATGCCGTGAAAGTGCACAAAGGATTTTTTTGCACATAAAAAAAGTCAGATTTTTAAAAATCCTATTTTGTTATGTACCCTTTAAGCGGTCCAGAATCAATCATTTAGGATGAGCTAACATGCAGCCATTTTTCAAAAGGAAAATGATAACCTCCTTTTTAGGCTTAGTAAATTAAGTTATTTGCATGCTAGCCTCCCAGTATTTTGTAGACTCGCAAAAAAAATGCTCAAAGGGACAGTATGTGTTATTCTGCTCATTTGAAGGAAGCTACAATGGACACTGTTTGCAGATCAGCTTGTGCAATTGTTTGCATGGATATTGAGTTTACACGTTTTCATACATGCGATCCTTTAGCTAATCAGGCCCTTAGAGGGTGATACGCCCTTATATTGTACAAAAAGGGATTTAAAGGAGAAAGTATATTTTTTATTATTGTATGGCTACCCACCAAACCAATGAATAATTTAACAAAGGATATTCAATGAAAAACTTGTTATTATGGGAGAAGCATTAGCCTACTTGTGCCATTCCATTAGAACTCACAAAGCACAAGACACCAGTTGAATGTGAACATAATAATCTGACGTAGAGTCCAATGATTTATTGTGTTGACTGACTAGTCCGAATTTAATATTCTTTAAAGACTAGAGGGGATCAGATTTATCCATTTGCTGTCTTATGGTGTGCTTTTAAAAAAGTACATTTGGATCCTGCAGTGAGAAGT
>NC_085010.1:25270731-25288231 GCF_963854185.1 Sardina pilchardus
AATAGCAGTGAAGTCAATTTGATTGGGCAAATGCCTCAAAATCACATCATATTGTGTAAGAGTGAGAATCCCGCCTGGTTAGATTGAATAACTCCAAGGCCAGTGCTCAGCATGGCAGCATAAGCCATCACATGTCTGCACTATGCATGCATGCTATGTACACATTGCACAAATAACAATAAAGCAGTCACAGTTATTTGCATTAGAGCTCATTTTTTTGTGCCCCAAAGGCACAAACAGACAGGCACTTACAGTGCACACACGCATGAGCATATACATGTGCTCGTAATATGCTGTAATATGTCTGTTTCTCACACAATTGTATGCACAGCCAAACGCTGACACGCCACAACACAGACAGATGCAGACAGACAGACAGACACACACACAGACATAGAGAGAGAGAGATAGAGAGAGAGAGAGAGAGAGAGAGAGAGAGAGACCCATACACATATCCACACAGTTTGTCTGCTTTAACACATGCACTTGGCACCACATGCAATCCTTGGGCTGCCAGAATGAATCAATATCTCCCGCGACACTGACTGCGAAACCTCCCTGCCCACCCAGAGACAGCCGCTCATCACGTCTCACGCAGGCTTGCCCGCCTGCACACACACGCACGCACACACACACACACACACACACACACACACACACACACACACACACACACACACACACACACACACACACACACACACACACGCACGCCTGGACCAACGGACGAGAACAGACTCCTGCTTGCCCTCAGTCAACTCGCATGGAGAGTGTCTCCAGTGCGACTATTTTTGTCTGGTCTGCGCAGCCACACAAACGAGGCATACATTTACAGCACACTGGTGGTCTGGATGGCACAGCCTATAACAGATATAGATGCAGTGTAAATTGCTGTTCTACCTTCAGGTGGCAAGTTGTTGGAAAAAGGTAGTTTTTCTGCAAATGTGCCTTTATGTCAGCACATGCTGTTTCAAGATGGACTTGGTATTGGGTTTGGTTTAAATTTAATGTGGGAGACCTGCGATATTGTATACTTACATAAGATGAATAAAGCAATATCTATTTACTTTCACCTACACAAGAATATAAGATGATATAGAGCATGAAATATAAAGTTGAATTGTTTATTTGTTATAGTTTAGACTGCTGTGCTGATGGGAATTGGGAGAGTAGAGAATAGAGTACACTGTCTGTGAGCAGAGGAAGGAGAGAGAGTGTGTCTGAATTTTTTGGTCATCCCTTTTGTCATTCCTGCTTTACAGCGTAAGAAGGAGGCTCACTCAATCATTAAGAGCTTGATATGAATCACGGCATTTGGCTGACAAAATGAGAGGAGGGTGTGGGGAGGGGGGGGGGGGGGGGCTGGGAAAATGTCACTGTCACCCTCTAGCGACTGACCAAACTCCACTCAGCCTCCACAAATCTCCCTCGCCGGCCCAGCAAAAAAAAGAGAAGAAAAAAAGAGTCATTTGGCAGTACAGACTGTAAAATGTATTGCCAGGTAGATTAAAAGAGCAAAAATAAATGATCTCACTCTTCCTCCCTCACTTTATATCCCCTCGCTTTTTTTTTGAGGAAGTTCTTACAGTACTTCTAATTTTAGATTGCCGTCCTGTAAATACTGTCACATCAACAAACACAAATCTCCATATACGTCAGACGCAATTATCGCTTTAGTAAATGCCACGCGTCGACGTTGGACATGAGTGTGTAATGTAACTCGACAGCTGGGGCCATTTCCGTCCAAATCTTCAGCTATTGTGTGCCAGTGTGTGTATGGGACAAATCACTGAAATGTGACATGTCTACACATAACTCTGGCCTTCATTGGGGGTCTATACCTGCAAGCGACACCTGCATCCCATTATCAGACTCCTTCTTGAAACCATTACACTTCCACCTGGGGAAATACATGGCTTCTCCCTCTTTCTTTCTCTTTCTATGCCCTCTCTCTCTCTCCTCTCTCTCTCTCTCTCTCACACACACTTTCTGGAGTGTGTTCTTGCTTTTTGCACACAGCTATTACAGATGGTAATTTCCTGCACCAACAGCAGGCCAGATCTATTATTGCGATGTCAGATCCCTGCACGGAGAAAGCCCGGAATTAGGATACCGAGTCATTATCATTCCAGCACACTGGCTCTCAAGGGGAAAGAACCGGCGTGACTCTGAAAATTAGCATGTGCTTGGATGTCCACAGCCTCCCATCATTTTGTAATGTTACTGAATATAGGAGCCATTTGTTACAGGGTAGGTGAGATAATGCACTGTGCATTGCACATGATGCACTGTTTAATTATGCTACACTTGGACAGTATATACATATACATTTTATAATTATACCATGAAAGCATTATCAACATTTAGAGGAAATGGACTAGCGGAAGGATAATGAGATAATGCCTTATGCCATTAGCAATGCTGTGGAGTCGTGTATAGTCCTTTGCCCACTGGGACCTATAAAGCAAGATACCACACAGGGGAAGCCATATCAGCCATATCAGTGATGCTTCCTGGGTGTAGAACTCAGCGTTGGCAGCCTGGCGATGATCCTCCAGCTTAGCGGCTGCCGCTAGCTATAAGCCAACACTCACTTGCCAGGTTGGAACACAGGACAACATCATGGACCTTTTAAGCGCATCTAACCTGGGTGGCATCCCTGATTAAAAAAACATCAGCAAATATCATCAACTATACATGACAATCCCTCTCCACTGTAAAAATGCCAGTGTGCTCAAATGAAGAGATTTTTGTTTGGCTGACATCCTCGATGCAAAATTTAACCTCTCTTGGTAAATATCAACTGTGTTGCTGGCTGGCATGCTGAACCGCATGTCTGGTTCCGGGGAAGGGGAGAACCAGGGTAGTTAGAAGAGGGCTTTTTGCCACATCGAAATGAAGGCCATGTTGAGTTTGTTGAGGGAGTGAAGTGAAGACCTCTCCTCACCCGCCACGGCTCTTTGCGAATGTTGACGCCAGGGCCCTAAGAAATCGCATTCCATCCAGCGCAGACACTGTTTTGAGGGTTTCAGTGTCAGCGGTTCAGTCGAGCGTGGCGCACAGGTGTGTATTATTTATTGCTGTCATGACACAGCAATCCAGCTGCAACCTATTTCTGTTTTCATAACAAAACGTCCCAGCTCCCCCTCTGCGTATAACAGCAGCGCTCCCCTGGAATACCACTGGTATCTCACACTGTCTCAGAGCGATGGAGGCAAATATAGACGGATATGTGTTGTTTGTTATTTTTGTCTTTGATATGTATGACTTACTTGATACGTATGGAGTTATTTGCCATTGTGGCACATGCTATTTTTTGTTGCTACTGTATGCTATGATGTTGTTTTATTTTTTATCTTTTGTTTGGAAATTAAGTGCACTTAAAGGTGAAAGGTTTCTCTTTTATATAATATATAATTGCTCAGCTTTGATGAAGATAAAAACATACATTTGTCAGACACCCATCAAGTTGTATCACATGAAAACATAATGGATTCAGTGGGGCATCAATACTTTACTGCACCTAATGCACTATTTTTGGATACCTCTGTAGGTGCTATTTCTCATTGAAATTAGTAGAAAACAAACACCAGTGGTTTAAGGAGGTTTATTTGTTTATTCCAGTTGCCTCCTATCAAACACAGCTTGTTATTATTCAGCACATGTCGATGAGCTCTGAGGACCCAATGGTACTGTATGTTAAAGGTCGGGGACATTTATTTACTGATGAAATGAATACCCCAATGCCCTTCGTTTGTAGAAAAGGCACAGCTTCAAAATGGGTCAGGACTGAAGCATACCATGACAAATCCCCCATCACATTGTACTTGAAAGCTCAGGAACAGTTTGTAAAATCCAATTGGTAAGAGCTCAATTATATTATCAAAAGAAAGTAATTTCCCACAAATGGGTAGAAGATTAGTTCATTACTTCAATCTGAGTATAAGTAGGGAAATATAGTGAAGTCGCCCATGCATGCAACAAGGGTACACGTTTCGTTTGTCGCAGTTTGCATCATGGTAGTGACAGACAAATGTGGCTCTTTTTTCAGACTAATCCCCATCTGGGAGAGTGGCTCTCCATGGAGTGGGTAAATATCAAATGATGCAATGATGAAGACAGCAACTAAATCCTTACAAGCTCACAACACAACTGCAAATTACACTACAGCATACGTACAGTATATCCCTGTTTGTGTGATACAGTCTGAAGTTTACTGTTGACTCATTGTCTAATAGCAACAGCCTCTGGCCGTACATGTATTCACATCAAAAGTAACACTTTGTTTCTGAGGGGGATAAATACTAAATGTCACTCACTGGATGCTGAGATAAACAAAGTCTGACAAGAAAATAATGATAAATGACACAAATATGACAGTTTCACATTTGAAAATGTGAATGTTGATTAATCAAAGACCTTCCTGACAACTCCTGAAACGATAAACCTCTGTCAAACGTTGATGTGAAGAACTGAGATGGAAGCTTTTTTGTAAAATATGAGACATGTTTGTTGAAAGTCTAATTCAACAGATAATAAGGGGCGGGGGGAGACGAGGCCATATTGATCCTGCAGAGTTTCTCTCCGCATCTGTATTGGATGTAAATTGATAAAGTCTCTGATGCTTTCTGAGGAGGATTAACTGGAAGCACTGACAAGGATCATTTGTTTCCGAATGCTATTTTGTTTTCTGTTCCTAAGCCACAGCATTGATCTCCTCTGTGACTGTGCATGATATGAGTTTTTCTCAAGCAACCTGAAGGTTCAAAGCCTGAGACAATATCGAAATGTGAGAAGGTGGTGTATATGAGATGACCTCGGTGGGAATGGACTTTTCCACACAAGCAGGAACATCAATCGCCAGCGAAGGCAATTCTGTCAGTTTTTCTTGTGTTAGGTCGGAGATGTGTGATGTTGGGGGTTTTTTTCTACAGTATTTTGCATCTTGCAGTGAGGATCGACAGAACTGTAAATTTCATTGTTGGGCGCAGCGGGCTCACGGAGTGTTTTTCTCTCATCTTCAGAGAAGAGAGCCACCCGCAACGCTCGCAAGGCTCTAATCTTGTCGAGAAATCAGCCATTCCCTCTGTTATCTCCGCAGAAATGGTTGAAACCCAACACTTCACACGACACTTTCATGCTCTTATGTTTTCATGGTCTCTATGTGTCTTTGTTGTTGCTTTTCTTTTCCTTTTTAAGAATGCCTTTTTTCCCTTCCTCTGAGATCTATGAAGTCTTTTAGTATGCCACTTATTTACTGGAGTTGTAGACTTATACAGTGCAGTAAATGTTCACTATGGCCAGAACTACTAGCATTGTTCAAATGAGAAACTGCATATGACTCCATACTCCATACTCCCATTGGAATATGACATGAGAGACCATCTACCATTAGATCAAGTCAATTGATTTACACTGAAGGCAACACAATTCTATTAGCTGTCCTAATAATTTTTTTATATCAAAGTGACATATACCATAAGCTGTATCCATATGGCAAAACCATCTGTTCCATTTAGTATGATTTGGTATAACACCTTTAATGATAACTTGTTGTGACACTTAAATTGTTGTGACACTTAAATTCCCCGAGAATGGAGACAATATTTCTTATCTCATTATATCTTATGTTTATCGGTTATGTTATTTGTCACCTCTGTCACCATGTGTTTAGAGGAGGAATTATTATTCTGTATTTTGATATACCTCAACAGATGTTACAGGCAACTGGCAAAACAGCATATACAACAACAACAAAAATACAAATATGCAACATAATGTAATATGATAGAAACACAATAAGTGCTGTAATTACGACTGAGGCTTTTGTATGTGAGTAAGTATTTACCACATTCATCATTTTGGACATCAATGTTTTTCCCCCTTCAGTGGAGGATTTCATTATGCCTCAAGGACCTGTGACGTTGGCAAACACAGACCTTTCTATGCACCCTATCCTATTTTGCTGTCCTTCAAATGGTCAAAGTGGGGGGGACTATGTGCTTCCCTACGTGGGTTTCTTGAAGAGCCTTTCCTGCTCTCACATAACATCTAACATTTCCAAGCAGCCCTTTAATGTGTTTGGGGGAGAGGAAAAAGATGACCATATTTACCAAGGCTGCCCTTTTCGGTGAGAGACAGAATGGTCATTACATCGCCCGGGTTTATGACAGGATAATTGAGACCTTGTTTGAGGGAGCTGGGCCCATTTCAGTGAAAGCTTGAATTAGATGGCAGGATCCGAAATAATGAATAGATCTGTGCCTTTGCCATCCTCCGCTGTCGTAAGGTGGGTGACCGCCCAGGAAGGCCGTAGAGAGTTCAATTACATTGGGTTATTATTCATATAAATGAGATGATACACGGTCTGATTACTTATGGGGACAGGCACAAAAATACCTCCATGAAGAAACTTGGACAGTACATGATCTGAATGAGAAGGCAGAGTCCTCCATTGACAATGTACATTGAGGCAGCTATAATACAGACTTGTAGTTGATTAGTTCTATTGTGCCTGAAGTTACCATTAAATGTCTGTCTTTCAGAAAAGCTACATTATCTAATTTTTCATCTGTTTGCTTACTGTTCATGTGTTAACTGAACAGTTGTCTTGGCAACAAACCTATCCTTGGGATCACTATGGTGACTCTAGGTAACCATAGCAACTTCTTCTTTTTTTAGTTTTTTTCCCCTTTCAAATGTGTTGTGTATACAATTTGAAATTCTGATGTCCTGGGACAGCTTTCAAAGGTCCTGTTGAATAGTGCTGAACAGCAGAGGTCTGCAAGAGATGATATGTCCCCACGCACATGTGCAGTGCTGCAATACTCAATACAACATGAACCGTTTGTTCCAAAATAAGTCCAAATCAATACAGACTCCCATTTATGAAAAAACATACGGGGGAACGGGGGAAAAGGCTGGAGTACGTGTCTGCAACTTTTCCGTCCCTCTCAGACGTGAAGGAGCGCCGTGAGATGCAGCTGTTCGGCGTGAGGTATGGCTACGCCTACGGGGCGTGAGGGAGGACATGTCGGAGCTGACTGTGCGTGGTGAAGACGTCTGTGTTCCGTCGGGTCCGCTTGGGCGTGTGCAGAGCAGAGCCAGCGGTGCTGAATCAGGGAGATGTACGGAACCGGCACAAACTCTCTCTCTCTCTCTCTCTCTCACGCTGTTCAAGGAACACAGCATAAATAATGCAGTGTAGTCAGTCATTGGTAGGCTCAAAACAGTACAAAACTTCTTTTAGGTTGAAATATGTGATGCCAATTCAGCTGGATCCCTATTATCATCATCATCATCATCATCATCATCATCATCATCGTCATCATTATTATTATCGTTATTATGATTGTTCAAGACAGACACTTTGGGCACTCTGTATTGAAATATCACTGCCTTTCATTGCGCCCACGGTCAGGCTTTGTCTAGGAAGTTCATCTCCGAGCACCAAGGTTTTTACTAATGCTACATTCTCTCAATGATTTACGGGGGCTTTAGCATTCAGGAGCAGTCACTCACCCAGGGGTGCGAGAAAGCAATGCAACTTGTGATTATGTGATTATGACCTTTTGAAAAGTCCCTTTAAACTCCCATGGCAAAATGGCAAGGCGATAACCCACAGCGAGCGCGCTGAAGCAGCGTAGTGTGCAGCAATGTATTTCAAATTGTTTCTCTGCGTCCAAGTTGACGCTGTTGGCAAATAACACCAATTATTGTGGAAGTTGGACAACGCTCAGCTGAATACTGGCATGGCCACTTTGTTTGTTCAAGGTGACTTAGTCAGGAAGAGAGGCTCTTTGTAATACAGTACGTTCCTCGCAGTATAATGACGGCTTCCATTTTGCCTTTTCTCTGTCTTGTTAAAGAAGCGGGAAAATAACACGGCGCATCTAATTGATGTGTGTTGGTTGATGTCTGCCACTCATAGCTTTGACTCTCCCTGAGAGCGCTGTTGAAAGGCCTGTGTGCAGCACAGCAATTTTGCCATTTTCATATGACACCGCGGGAGGTTTCTAATTTGCTGTGAGAGGGCTTTTGCGTTTTGCTGTTGGTTTTTGCTATTTTAATGGGCTTTCTTTTTCTTAAGATAATCTGTAATCCCATGTTAGAGATGTTGAGGAAACCAGGCATTTGTCCTCAGTAGATTCTGCCACCATTTTATTACGTAAACAGCACTCATAATAACATTTGGCAGCGTTATTCAATCATTCAGTCATCTTGTGCACAGCACGCACACTTAGTGCTTCACTTCAATTGTAAAGAGAAAAGGTCAACAATGTCCAGGTGCGTGTGTGTGTGTGTGTGTGTGTGTGTGTGTGTGTGTGTAGGTGTGTGTGTGTGTGTAATGTGTGTGTTTCTGTTTCTGTGTTCCCCACAGAACTAGATAGCTTAAGAAAGTGAGGGAGAACCCGAAGATATGAAAGCGAAATATAAAATAATTTCTCAACAGCAGCGAGACAGACACTTGTCTTCTCGTTCTCGTTCCCCTCTTGCCCATGGCTCCCTGAGGTGTGGCGTGTGGGGATGTGCTCAGTGCCAGATGTCTCAGCCTGGCGTCTCCGAGTCCTCTGTGATGTGGGGAAGCCCCAGTGGATCTCGTGAAGCGTTCGCTGCTTTTCAGATGTGCCTCGTCACCTACTGCCTTTATTTCCTCAGGTCTCCCAGCGTTCTTATCCACCATCCCACCAACCACACACACACACACACACACACACACACACACACACATACAGAGACGCACACTCTCTCTCTCTCTCTCAGTCAGAGAGACACACACACACACACACACACACACACACACACACACACACACACACACACACACACACACACACACACACACACACACACACACACACACACACACACACACACACACACACACACACACACACACACACACACACACACAGAGAGACACTGACACACCCAGATTCTGATCGCCTATTCCCTCCATGGAGCTGGGGCTATGTGGCGGCGGTCCCTCTGGCGATGCCTCTCCTGAGTGATGTATTGTTTTTCAGGGCAGCTCCCTCCAGGCCCACTCTCCCCCACACGCTCCCTCAGCTGTTCCTTTCTCTCCCTCTCTCCCTCTCCCTCTCTCTCACTCTCCCTCGTGCTCTTACTCACTCTCTCTCTCTCGCTCTCTCTCACTCTCTCTCTCTCCCTCTCTCTCACTCTCCCTCGTGCTCTTACTCACTCTCTCTCTCTCACTCTCCCTCGCGCTCTTACTCACTCTCTCTCGCTCTCACACTCTCTCTCCCTCTCTCTCTTGCTCTCTCTCACCCTCTCCCTCGCTCTCACTCTCTCTCACTCGCTCTCTCTCATCGCACAGCTTCCCTCCTTCCATCTTCCTTCTCTCCACTCCTCCCCTCTGTTCCTCCTCTATCTCTTTCTCTCCCTCTTTCCAATCTCCATTGTTCCCCTGTCCATCCCACCCCTCTTTTTCTTCTCCTCTCTCTCTCTCTCTCTCTATCCCTCTCTCTTCTTTATAATTCCACCTTTGTCCCTCTTTCCCTCACTCTATCTTTTTCTTTCTCTTCCCTTCTCCAATTCCACCTCTCTGTCACTCCTTTTCTTCCTCTCTCTCTCTCTTTCCCCCTTTTCCTCTCATCTCCCTGGCGTCCAGGGTAGCCTACTTGTGCAGGACAGTCCATACTGCCATGCAACTCCATAAGGGTTTTGGAACCTAGACAGACTCTCAACGACAACCATCAAAGAGATGTCTCCATCAGGGGCGCTGCTACAAAAAAAATGTGGGCTCTATAACAGACAATAACTCTGGGCGCCCAACCTGGAAAATATATAGGTGATCTCTGGAGGCCCCCCTGTCAGTGCTGGGCCCTTAGAACCGTCCTAACGTTCTCCCTCCTAGCGGTTCCCCTGCCTTCCATCCCTGAGCATTACTGTCGGCACCCTGCTGTTCTCCTTCTGTGGTGGGAAACATGCGCCAAGGTCGGCTGGATGCGTCTCATTTGCACAACGGTTCAATGGCTCCTTAACAGCCACGCCGGTGACTATCGCCTCAAAGGCCAATGCTCAGTGACATTTGCAATGCTGATGATACATCTTTAACCTTACAGTGTGCCTTTAAACACATCATCTCTCTCACTCTCTCTCATATACAGCCATTGCGCTGCTAACCCTCAACATGCCCTTGAACTACATAGTGTACACATTTAAGCTGGCAAGGCCATGTAAGTTGGTATATCGCAGTGTATGACAAAAGCAAATATAAGCCACTTCCCTTGAGAGAACCGACAGATAGACGGTATAGGGGACAGCACCTGCGCTGAAACAAGACTCCTCTCACATACTGTACAGTATATCCACCTTCATTCCTTAAACCGGAAATCTGGCCGGTTTTCATCTTCAGTACGCTAACTATAATACGCTTCGACTTATATTTCTTTCGAAATGTTGACATTTCTGCCATCAATATGGATAATCTACTGTATATATTAACTGATAGAAAAATATAAAACTTTACTTTTATATGCCTTATGATACGTCAAGCAGACTTTGAATGAAATCAATACAACGCAGCTTCGCCGGAAATAGAAAACTGTTTTCTGAATAAGGAGTGGTGTCATGGCGACGCTCATTGTTGGCTATGGAATATCGTGGATAGCCATGAAATCAGCATCACTTCCGTCTGATGAATCAGATAGCCAGGGGCTTATGGAACAACAACATTCACCATGAAGCAGACAGAGACAGAGAGTCTGTGAGACACAAGTGGGTTATTGTGGTTGTCTCCAGAAAGGAGCTGCAGAATGACCCTGGATGCTTCTATCAAAGCCTGGCGAAGGGCTCCGGGCTCTGAGACAGTGGCTCATGTGATAGGGGTTGGAGAGAGGCGGAGAGGGGGAGAGGGGGGCTCATGCCCTTGTGTGATTTAAGAGGTTGGATGCAGGTAGTCCAGAAGGTTCTGAGGATTTCACATTGTGTCGCCTGAGGCTTTTGATTGAGACGTAGCGGAATGTAGGCTACACACACACACACACACACACACACAATCACAGACACACACGGCCACAGACATAAGGGCTGGCGATGTTTCCAGGGGCACGGGGGCCAGGAGGAAGAAAGAGGATGAAGGAGGCTGACTACACAGCAGAAAGAGAGCTTTGCCAGGGACCGCGCGATTGTGACCTACTTCCGTTGTTTTGTCATTGTGACAGCTGCGCTACACTGGAACAGTCCCCTGCAGTGGTCACAGCAGTTCCCACAAACCTGCTTTTTTGACAGTAAAAGAAAACAACATATACTGTAACCGCCCACACAAACACTCATCCTCACAAGAGCTGAGAAAGGATTCTGGCAACTATGCAATTTTGCGTGGCTGCGCGGAGTAATATAATTGGATGCTCTACACATATTGGCGACTTATGTTGTCCGGATAATGGGTCTCAAAAATGCATATGTGGCACTTGTCCACAGCTTTACGGAGAGATTTCCATGATCTTATACTGCTAACTGCATCTTACATACATTTCCTTTTCAAAACAGTACTTAACAACTATGTATTTGGTGTAATATGTTTGACCTAATATTTGCCTTTGGTAATGAAAGAATTCCGAGATACAGCAGTACTTTGTAGTGACATGGTATTTTTGCAGCATTGATTTCTATGCATTGAATTTCTATTGGCAGTAAAACTATAGGTTTTACCCACTTTGTGATGTACTGCGTACCATACCTCACACATACAGGTATGGTACGCAGTACATACATGTACACAGTACTGTATGCAGTCATTACTAAGCCCATGAAAGCCCAAGGCCACTTTGTGCTGAAATGAAAACTATGGAAGATATGGAAAGAAAACACTCCAGCGACATGGTCAGGGCACTGAATTAGGTTGTTGTGACACCTGTTTCACCATGGGCTAGATTACTTTAAAACGTCTCTTTAACTGCCACTCTTTTTGTCCTGTTTGGAGGAAACTTTTGCTGCACTGTATAGTTACTGTAAAGCCTTGGGACGTATGCAAAACCCTGGCACCACAGACCTCCGCAGCGCCGTAACTCAGGCGGCTTGACGGAGCAACCATGATGGCATTTTCACGAGCGGCATTAGCGTAGCTCAGCAAGTCGTCGGGGAACTTGTGAAACCCGCTCGACGCCTGACGAGGCGCGCCCTTCCCCGAGCGCCGCGGCGTAATGGAGTGTTTCGCATGTCAACGCTGACAACCAGCGACCTTTTTTTCCCCCCACCCCAGACCCTTCATGCATGTCTCTCAGCACTCAGAGCCTCTGAATATTAAGTGTTTTTTTTTTCCTCCACACACTTCACAAACCGTAGCTTACTCCGAGCGTTCCCTGAGAGAAGATACGCGAGTGGTTTCACGATACATAAAAAGCTCATAAGGATAAAGTTCTTCATCGATACACAAGTTTGGGTGAAGTCGAGGATAAGAAATGCCAATACTTTTGCACAATACGTGGCCTTGCTGTGAACTTCAGTTCAGCTGTGAAGCAGCGCCCAGTTTTGATTATAGCCGACTGGATGCTGCTGCTGCTGCTGCTCTCAGGTCAGTTTCCTACAGCTGTTGCAGTGAAAGCCTTACGCGTGTGACAGGTCCGAGGCACACATCCGAGCTCCAGAGAAGAACAAATAAAGACAGATGAGGAGGTGCGGGCATCAATGTCACCTCATTACTCTGATGGCTTTCGCATTATTGCCGTGTCACACCCATACAGAAAAATCACCCAGTGCATCATTTGCCTTGGAGTCACAGATCATCTCCATCTATCACAACTGGTGGCCTGACAAGGACCTACAGAGAACGTACCCTCCCTCTCTCTGAGTGTGCCCCTCGTCCTACCTTGTTTTACCCTTTATTCTCTATATCATCTATCATGGAACGATCATGGAATGTTTTTACCTGTTGTATAATGTTACACTTGTGGCAAGATGTTGAGTGTTATGACATTCAATGCAGATGTTGTTTTTTGATGTACAGACTCGACTGACTAAGGTCAATAGACAGGGTGTCAAGGTGATGTAGTGAACTCAATGCTGAAAGCCCTATAAGTGAACACAAAGACGGTATAGCTTGCTTTTTAGAATTGTCCGATGGCAAACCGTTGTTGTGGTTCCTAGTATTTGAAGGTAATGGCTAATGCACAGTGACTTGATGGCACAGGGAAACATGAAAATGTGACAGAAGCCTTCTTTAAAGGTACAAGGTCAGTCACTTTGACGAGTTCACATGAAGATGAACTGGAACAGTTTCTGCCCTTGGTCGATGACTAACACCGTGTTCTGTAACTAGACGTGACCGTTGTCGGAGCACATAACAACGTATTGTCCCTGTCCACATTGCAAACCTTTGATCGGCATCCCAGTGTGACGTCCTGAAACATTTGACCGTTCATCCGTGAGAGAGCCAGCACATCGAGTCCCAAAACCAGAGACTGTCTGTCAATGTATATGGGTCAATAACACTGTGTTGTGACACGTCGCTCTTCTGCACTGACGGCTAGTTTGGACTGCATTGCCGCTCACTTGCATGGCTGGTATAATAGGCCATGGTGGAACATAGTGTCACTGGAGTTACAAGGAGTGAAGGGGCATATTGATACTTTTTTATATACTTTTAATTTGACATTGTAGAGAGTGACAGGAAGTGAGTGGGAGAGAGAGATGAATTGAGCCAGACTCAAACTTCGACAAACTTGTACTTGAATGAAAAAGAATATGGTATGGGTGCTGTAACCAGTTACACCATAGCGCCCTCATATAGATACTTCCGTGTCCATTGAAAACACATACTATTATGTTCATGTTTCAAGAATACTGTCAAGGATAAGGTTAAGGACTGTGGATGGATGTGTGGTACATAGGTAATAATAGTTGAAAACACCCCCACGCCAAAGAAAACAGATCTATGCTTTTTTAGTGATATGAAGCATCGTCAATATGGCTTTTGGGAGATTTGTTATAACAGGTGTTATTTCTTGGTAAATAAAATGGAGATGACCTTGTATCTTGTTAATTTGAAATGAACACTATGGACAGATCAATCACAGCTTTTGATCAATTCCCTTCCATCCATTTATCTTTACTTATTGAAATGGAATTTTAATTTAGGGCATCATAGCATGTTTTCAAGCGTTTCCTTATCACTTCTGACTCTGTACTACATTATTGATTGTGTTTGAGTTAAAATGTTCAATCAATTCGACATGAAATTATTCTTCGCATAATGTGTGTCTCTCCTCCTCCATACAGATAAACTCATATTTACTGACATGCAGCTATTTACCTCACAATTTCTCTCAGAAAATGTTTTTTCTGCCTCATTTTGTGTAGTCGTTGCGGTACATCTTTACGTCTTTATTACATTTACTTAAAGAGTTAGGAAAAATGTTTTCATTACACAGTGCATGCAGCTGGACTGTGTCCAACACTTTACATGGATGATCTAGAAAGCCAAATGAGACTAACTGAGCAGCTTACTGAAACCAATAACATTATTTCAGATTTGTTTATAATAAAATAATTAACAAAATGATCCAAATGTTTTGTGATTATCTTCTCGCCCCACAAACGTGCTGTTGGGGTTCCAATTGGCATCCATGTGACCTTAATTATTGCTATAATATGTGTGCACAGTGCACACTTTAATAAAGATTACATTTGACGACTACCCTTCCCCCTTTTCCGTCTCTCTGTCCCTATCTCTTACTGTCTCTCTCTCTCTCTCTCTCTCTCTCTCGCTCTCTCTCGCTCTATTACCGAGTCTCTCTCACACACAAACTGTATCTCTCTCTCACACACACAAGAGAGCCATCTTTTCAGACACACACACACACACACACACACACACACACACACACACACACACACACACACACACACTCACACACACACTCACACTGAGAGAGGCCCATCTTTTCAGCTCTAATCTGCACCCGCTGCATTAACCACACATCGGCACCAACACTTCTCATTGTTCCTCTCTCAACTTGCATTCAAAACCATGTTCATCACACACACACACGCACACACACACACATACTGTACACAGCTCTCTTTCCATCTCAGTCTCACACACACTCACGTGTGTATGCAAACACACACACACACACACGCACACACATACATACACGCACACACACGCACACACACACACACACACACACACACACACCATGCTGCTTTGGAGCGAGCGTCTCATTTCAGGAATGAAAGAAAACAGGGCCAGACGAGGAAGGCAGCTCGCTCTTGGCACGTGCGTGACGAGCCCTTGCCAGCCTCCGTTGTTTGCAGCCGTCGCTTCCCGGCGCCTGACTCAGCACCTCCGCACCCCGGCAACAAAGACAAGCCAGCTGTCAGTCCCGCCGCGCGCCCGGCAACGCTCAATCACCTTAATGAATGCGCCCGCCTTTAACCGACTATTAATGCCTTCTCCTGGCCCACGCCCGCGCATTCTTTTCTCTCGCGTTTCTTGGAATTCATACGATATTGTTTGTACAAAGACGGAAAAAAGAAGAAAGGCTTCAAAGGGGCCTTTTTTGTTTTCGTAGCTAAATCAGAATGACATATATGCTGTTGCTTTTTCTGTGTGATGTGGTGCAAAACTGTTGACATTCGATTTGGAACGGGGAAATGAATTTGTCTGTGTCATTGTTATTACAGTAAAATGCATACTACTGTAAAAGGCCACAGACTAGATTACAGAGCATATGCATTAAACATACAGCAGATTGCATAGGCATTAAACATTCATATAGGGTAAACTTTAACTCATATAAAATCACTTCAGGGCTAAGAGACAGCAGAGAAGACCAAAGGAGAAATTCTGTTCATGGAGCCTCTTAGTACTAAAGTCAGAAACCACAGGGAAGTTTAAATGCAAAAGCTGCAAGACCTTCACAACCGGACTGGAACAAAAATCATGCATTTATAAAAATGGGAAATAAATGAAGGAGAAGGCGAAGATTGGGCAAACTCTCTCGTCCTAAATGCCACATGCAAATCACGGAGAGGGCCGCAGGGAGGGGGGTGGTGGCGGGGGGGGGGGCGTATACGGCGGAGAGGATGCCACATCGTCAGCCTCGCGATGGGATGTCATTCAAATTCAATTTACGGGTGTGCTGACATTTCATAATGGAGTGTCCCCCCAGCATCCCACCGACACCCTGGGCCTCCAATTCCTCCAAAGTTTCTCAGAACAGCATGTTCCAAGTGCAGCCGGGAATGTCTCCATCAAAACACACACGCACACACACAAACGTCCTCACGTCACACACAAACACAAAGCATACACACATACATACACATTTCGCTTAAGGGTGTTTCCCTGCCATTTTCTAACCTATCATTAAAAAAAAAACAAGGTTATTATGGGCGGTGTTTATAGACGGCTATTTTCACAAAATGGCGCACATTCTCATATGCAATAGGATCTTTCTTATTCTTGGCACAACTCAAATTAACCTGCACAAATTGAGACACAGAAAAACGTTATTGCATTTAGGAGCAGCAGATTAGGTGGGCTAGGTTTGTTTGTTTGTGTGTGTGTGTGTGTGTATGTGTGTCTATGATGTGTGTTTGTGTGTGTGTGTGTGTGTGTGTGTGTGTGTGTGTGTGTGTGTGTGTGTGTGTTATTTGTGTGTGCAAGTGAGTGTGTATGTGTGAGTGAATGTGTGTGTATGCATGCATGCATGTATGTCTGTATATATATGTGTGTGTAAGTCACATGAATGCATGAGCAAACTGCAATTTATTTTCCCATTATAGGCCCATAAGGTCCATGTTCCTTGCTAAACGCTGCAGGTCCTCTATTCCACACCAGCCAGCGAGCTCCTCTTCCCGTTTGGCACTGAGTGCTAACTGTGTGGAGTGCTTCAGCCAGACATTCTGTTTCCCTGGTCCATGCCCATGTTCTCTATGAGTCTCAGCCGATCCATTCCAGCCTCGCTTCTATTAATATATGGACACATTCACACGCTAATGGCTCACTTCAGCTGCTGCAATATTAAAAGACACCTGTACTGTATATGAATAAATCCGACCACAACTCTGTCCTGAAGGTAAGATGTATAGTCTCCATGCAGCAGGTGCGGATGACCTCTCTAACCTAAAATGCCTGTGAAAAGACGGGCGTGTCTCATTTTGACTGGTTTCACATACGAATTTCACATACAAATGTAGAATGGAGCCTGCACACCTTGATAGATTGTACTGCAAATGCAGCTATTTTACAGAAACAACTTAGGAGAATGGGAATGAAAAAGCACAACACTGCTTCCTTCACAATGCATCCAGTTTATCAATGATCATATGAATATAATCATTTCCACACAGTAAAACTACTTCCTGAATGGTTAGACGGTAGAAAATGATGGAGGCACATGCAGTAATGCCCCAATAATTTGGACAAAATCAATTCCCCCAAACATCGCTGCTATATGAATATCGGCATGTTCATAGCCATGGCGAGGGTAGCAGCATCACCAAAAGTATTTGGCATCGTTCACACATC
>NC_085010.1:25293231-25298231 GCF_963854185.1 Sardina pilchardus
GGGGGGGGGACAAGCCTCGTAATTCCGGTCACGTGTATGACAAAGTGGGCCGCAGGGCTTCCACTGGAAGGGTTTCCCTGTACACCACCTCAACCAAGAGAGACACCTGTGAACCAGCCAGCTAAAAACACTAGCCTACCCTGTCTACTCAACATACAAATTAGCCACACAAAAAAAACAAATCAATCGACAGGAATTGGACTCAGAAAAGCAGTGCAAGTGAACAAGCACAGGAACTGTACACATACTCAGTGGAAGAATGACAAAAAAATGTCACCACTGCTCCAATCCAACAACACTTCAATGAGCATTGATAATGAATAAAGACGTTATTTGGAGATGGGAGAGCCGCAGACATAGTAGTAGCAGAGGCAGTTGGCATCCACAAGACAGAATGTTTACACGCTGGCAGACGCGCACGAGGTTTGGAAAATGAAGATCTACAGTCAGATGCACCATGGCAGCCCGAGCTGAATCCTCCTTCGCACAATCCCTGTCACATCTCTTTTGTTTCGTATGCATTTCTCATTCTTTCCTCTGCGGATGCCCTGTGGGGCTCGTAATGGGGTGACGTGCCTTAAAGGAAGCCAGGGAGGACGCTGCTCAGTTCCTGTAGCAGTCTTACGGTAGATCACGTCAGTCCGACTCTTTCCATGTGAAGATATTCATTAAATGTGTCCGGATTGCGTTTGGAGCGGGAGGGCTGAGTTGATTTAGCGGCCTGCAAAGGTCACTGACCTCCATTACTGGTCACAGGGTTTCCAATTACAGCTTCCTGATTTGGTAAAAAGGCTCTGACTCTGAGACAGAGGGAGGCTAGCTCATCTATGATTCTGGCTGTAGAGCCTTTTGCCGCTCCTTGGTAACAAAAAAGCTATTTCTGTCAATATGTTTTACAATCCTTTTTCTTCCATCGCAGATCTAAAGGACATCCAAGAGGCCGATTCACTTTCTTCTGAGTTTTGTGTTGTGGTAGTCTATCCCTGAAACCCTTCTTTTATCCTTTTTTTCCCCTGATTCTTCATTCACGCTGGCTGCATTAAAGTTCATCAAATATTCATGGTGGTCGGTCAGGAACGAGTGTGTCGTTTGATTTAAAGCAGGCACAAGTAATGGGAAAACAGCCGGTTTACGCAATGTTAAGGCAAAGGGTACAAGCACCTCTCATATTAGTATTCCACGAGCAGGACAGTGCTATGACAGGCATAGCCACCTGAGAGACTGAAATATTAACTTCTTGACACAGAACTGTCAAAACACATATACAGTGTCTTCAGAGTTTGGGGAGAGAGGAAAGTGATGCTGAACAGTAGAAATCCTGCCACAAGACATTTCACCACTTCTTTCATGTCTCCAAGTTACTGTTGTCAACCGAGCAGTTAAGCCACAAATATTCCCTTATGAAAGATTTAATGGGGTGGTGGTGGTACAAGGGAGTGTAGGCAATACTGGGATGTCTTAAAGTCACACATGCACACGCACGCACACACACAAACACACACACACACACACACACACACACACACACACACACACACACACACACACACACACACACACACACACATACACAGCCAGACAGTGCCTTTGAAGTTGGCACACAACTGTACAAGACACCAGAAAGTATTGGAGCCTTTAAACTGCTTTTTTTCAGAGTCATGAAGTACCACTAAACAACATGGGAATCAGGTCTGAGTTCACAGTGGTGCAGCAGCACACCAGCCAAATCCTCTTACTGCAGAAGCTGACAGAACCGATCGTTTTATTGAAGAAGCATCCCTTCCTCAATTACGAAATCATAGCCACCTTTTTATTGAAATGATCAGATAATTGCTATCTCTGTGGTTGTAATAAAACCCCAGTGCTCATGTAAGCATCTCTCTCTCTCTCTCTCTCTCCCTCTCTCTCTCTCTCTCTCTCTCTGTCTGTATGTGTGTGCTCAGCTTCTGCGATGAGCTATATTGGGATGGAGGAGGATCGGGGAAGGAGTGGGTCATTTATCATTGGTGACTGCTGAGCTCCACCATCTCGGCACGCATCAAAGTTGGGGGAACAAGCCTCTCCGCGCGGAGCCTAGCCGTGTCAGTGGCAAGCAGATAAACCGGTCAGCGTGATGGATGGGTGAGGAAGTCTGACGCTCCGTCTGACCAACTCCAACCAACTTCTAAGCAAATATGCCTCTCCAGCCATTCCACCATTACCAAGCAGAATCCTATCACTTTTCTTCATTAATGCACTGTCATTGTTTAAACGAGTTTGTTAAAGCCTTGTGCGGCATGTTCCATTAGCCTATGTAGCAGAACAGAGCGCGTATTAAGGTATTGCTGTAAAACAAACCCAAAGTGCTAAAGAATTGCTACAGAAGGTGGTGCTGCAATAAAAAAAGGATCTAACGAAGGAAGATTGTGGTATCATTGCATGTAGGCTACTTATCTTAGGTGAACAGCCCAACTCCTCGAGTTCAATCCAGTAAAACTCGCTTCCACGTTTTGGTGGAAACGCTGTTGCGGGAGAGAGAGGAGGGGGAGGCGCTCTTGGATTGGACGCGCCGCGGTTGTCAGGACCGGAGGAGGCTGGGAAGAAGGGACTGTTGTGTTAAGGCCGCCGTGGGAGAGCGCAGCATACTGTATTCGAAAAGCGCGAATGACGGGAGATTCAGGACAGTTTGATGTCTGTCTGGATTATGACGCCGAGTACACTTGTCCTGACTTGTCGCGACTCTACGCTCCCTGCGCTACAGACATAGCAAAGCCGACTTTCCTCCCTTGACGAGCAGCGGTAGATACCGAAAAAAGAGCCGAAGCGACGAAGCACTCTTCCCTTCAAGGGAACGGGGCTGTGATGACAACCCAAACGAGGACGGAATCTAAATTGACCTGTCTCTGCATAATCTGAAACTCTACCGCAAGAGAGAAACTTTGGTTGCCACAATTGTAGATGCCACGACAGCCGATATTTTATCAGTCTGTACCGCCGTGTTTGCCAGAGACATGAGTTGTTACTAGGTACAATAGAAAGAAACCCGATTGGGTTTAGGACTTATGACTGAAAAAGACCAGTTTGTGATACTGCGCAGCTTGCTACCCGACAGTACTCTCGTTGTCTCTTAAATAAATAGGATGGACGAAGGCTATGTGACGAGGAACTATTTTGTGTCACCGTGTATTAAGTCTGTTCTGTTTTAGCATTGGCTGATGTTGACTGACGAAATGGTCCAAGCTCATCTATTATGTTTGGTAACTAGCAGCTAAGTCTATTTTTTAACGAACGCCTTTATTATTGTGTGCATACAATATTGTGTCACACCATTTGTATTTAGAAAAGGCCTCAAGACTCATTGGACTTGTTACTAGTACTCTCTTGAAACAATTAACTGTGGCCCAAGTCAGGGCGCTCATGAACTGAAGACACTCAAAGATAAAGGTCGGCGTTAACTCAGTGGTCAACACTTCGACCTGGGCTACTTGCTGTAGGTGAGGAGCAAAAGGTGCTGTTCAGACTTCATGGGTCCTGACGCAACTCAACGCCTCACACATTTCAACGCGCTAGGAGGAAGATAAGTCGTCACGTCCAGTCCGTGGATAGTAAAGGAGACGTGGATGATTATCGGATTATAAGGTAAGCTGTCACCGGAACGGCTTTAGAATGACCGAGAGGAGATGATAATAATGACAACTGCATACCTGTATTTTTTTTCTTTTCCTGTGGAGAAGTAACGGAGACATATTTGTCCTGTCTAGAATCTTCCAACAATCAGCCTACTAAACCAGTCAGCATTTCAACTCCTATAGCTAGTCAGTCTGCCTATTCCTCAGTGCAGAACAAGTGCCCTATTGATGACCCTCGTGGACTCTCCAGATGCGGCGTATCAGTAAAATACCCACGTCCAGTCAATGCCCAGTGCAATCATCGTAAAAGCTACCGGAGTAAATCGCTCGCTGATGACCGTGAGACAGTACCTTGACCCAGGTTTAATGTCATTTTCACCGAAGTAGGCTCCTCTACACGTTCACTCTCTTGTGCTCTTGAGTCCATACGACTCATACTCCAATCAACGAAGTGCAACAGGGTTGTGAGAGAGGCTGATCATAATAATTTCACTAGCACCATCCTAAAGTTGATATTGAAATGTTGCTGTAAGTCTGTTTACAATTGATAAGAACGTCTTAACCGCGTTATCCTTGATAGCATATTCTTGACCTGTCCTTGAGTTATTGTATCGGAGCTAAATGAATCATGTTAATATGCTGTGGATGTATCTCGCTATGACAATAAGCATTCAAACTCAATAAATTGACATTAGGAGTCCGGACATAAACGTGGGCTCTGTTGAAGATTCATTCAGCTTGAAAGCTGTTGAATGGTGTTAACCAGGGAGAGAGAGAGAGAGAGAGTCCGACACTTTGCCTGGGAACGATAATAACAAAGTCGAGTGTTTTGGATAGTCTCGTTTCCTGTTTTATTGGGCCCATGATTTCCTGTAAATCACTTCCCTGATGTGAAAATACCTCTAGCATTTACATGAAAAAAAAAAGGATTAGAGCGTGATTGCTTTGGAAGTACCTGCACACATGCTCTATATAGCACAGGACTGGTCTCTGGAGCATAATAGTGATTCTGATCATGTTCTTTTTTTATCTACATCTCTGGAGTGTGCTTCTGTTTACATACTACCATAAACATTCCACTCGCATCCATGTCTGCCAGAACATGCATAAAAGGGTTTGTTGCATCGCTGAACATGCACACTCTAAGACAAACACACAAGACAAACAAACACACACACACACACACACACACACACACACACACACACACACACACACACACACACACACACACACACACACACACACACACACACACACACACACACACACACACAAAGTGAGGTAGAGAGAGCGAGAGAAAGAAAGAAAGAAAAAAGAAAGAAACAAATAAAGAAAAGAGAGAAAGAAAGAAAGAAAAAAGGATGGTCCAGATACTACATCTCCATAGCT
>NC_085010.1:25308231-25313231 GCF_963854185.1 Sardina pilchardus
GCAGTTTAAATTGCATGAAAACCTGGCTTTGGCAAAACAAAAAATCCGTTTTTTTGGGGGGAGCTTTTTGAATGGGTTCCAGTGAAAGACCAGAACCACACAAACCAGGCTCTGAATGTAAAGCAATTATTTGGCTCAGTGGATCCAGTGTTTTTGGCACAGGGGGAAGTTGAGAAGATGCCAACCCATTTCGACTTCTGAAGGTGCTCAATACAGTTCACGGGGAACAATTGTGTCTCTGGTCCCCAACAATACCATTCATTTGAGCTTTTATTTTCATGTGGTTTTGGCTTTTTGTCTCGTTTCTGACATATGATTTGTCCTTGCTGTGTAAATCCAGGGCATACGTATATGGTATTTAGATATTGTTTGGTTGTGTTTATCTGCATTTTTGTCCGAGAAGAGGCTTCATAATATTTTTCATGGCATTTTATTAGAAACTGGCAACAGTTTTTGTTAGACGAAATAGCATAATTAACAGAAATGATCCCACACAGAGAGCTTAATTTGGAGAGAAAAGCCACTGGAGTAACCGTGTTTCTGTAACGTGACTTCTGCAATGTGACTGTGCTTTCTGTAGAATATCACCTTGCTCATTTCCTGCGGGAATGTCACTTGTGCTTATACATCAACAAGGCCAATTCAGCTGGCAGAAGCTGCCATTGGTTTTCTACACACATTTGTGTAGATTACTTTTAAAAAATGTCATACCTACTACAGTATTTGTGTGTAGTCTTTGTAAACAGAAAAATCTCATCCCATCTGCTTTGTGTGTGTGTGTGTGTGTGTGTGTGTGTGTGTGTGTGTGTGTGTGTGTGTGGTGTGTGTGAATGTACGTGTGTGCGTGTGTATGTGTGTGTGTGTGTGTGTGTGTGTGTGTGTGTGTGTGTGTGTGTGTGTGTGTGTGTGTGTGAACGTGTTTGTTTGCATGTGTGCGTGTGTTAGATTTTGTGTGTGTTTGCATGTGTGTGGTAAACAAATAATGCACGCTTAGTTAGGCATTGCCATTCCACTCTCCCTCTCACATCAAAGGCTTGTTAGACTTAATGCAAGGAGATGCACTAGGAAGCACCCAGGTACATTAATCAACTTAAAAGCCTTCCTCTGCCGTTGGCTTGGCAACACGCTCGCCGCTAGTTTTGTCATGTTCTGAGCTCGTGTCATCTCACCGAGGTAAACAATGAGCACATTTGCCTAAACTCAATAAGCTCACCTTCTTACACTTGTTAGTGTTTTGAGATGCACATCCAAAAGGCAGGTTCATAAATGCAGTCCAGTAATTTCACACGTACTGTACGCCAGAAACGCATGGTTATCCATGCAGGACTCAGTCATTTGAAAGAGAGTTGGGACAGATAACGCCAGAGTATTCTATTAAGTATTTCTTTCTCTTAATATGAAGTATTCCTTTTTACATTGTACTTAACTAATAGCTAATTACACATACTGTACCTACCCATACTGCTGCTAACACTCACCTTATACTCAGTCTAATAATTCCATTTACAGATATATTAGAGTGTATATATATTCATCACTTTAGTTTTTCAAATGGAGTATATAATTATAGCATCCATAATCGTATATAGCTATAGAATACATAACAGTAGATGACTATAGCCTAGATAATCTAAATGCACTGGTGATGTTGAGTTCATGATGGTGCAGGACTGCTGTCACTCACCTTATATTCCATGTGATATTACAGATATGTTGTAGTGTATTATTAGTGTTTCATATGGAGTATATATGTAACTATAGCATAATGGTATGTAAGCATCATGTATAACGTCGTAGATGATCTGGAGCTCCTTGCACTGGTGATGCTGAGTTCATGATGGTGCAGGACTGCATGCTCTCCTGCTCTCCGTCCCAGAACAGTGCGTGCGTTTGTCTCTGCTTACTTTACGCCTCCGGCTTCCTCCGGTCCATGGAGCCCATGGGGGTTCGTGTGCTCTGAAACCAACCCCCCCCCCCCCCACACACACACACACGCACACACACAAATGTCATTCAAGGTCCCTGATGTAAGTTCATCCCCGTGCTCATTCTGGGGTCCTGCCTTGTTTACGCCACCTGATGGCGGAGGGCACAGTCCACAGCCTAAAATACGCGTGTCCTTGTGTCCCAAAACCCCTTCAGCTCGCTGCAGCGATGACTTTGTCAGACTGTTGCGGTGACGGACGCAGAGAATCATCCTTGAGGCATGATGATGCTGTCTGTGCGTGTGTGTATGTGTGTATGTGTGTGTGCCTGTGTGTGTGTGTGTGTGTGTGTGTGTGTGTGCGTGGACGGACGGCAGACTGACAACACCAAGCGCGGCAAATGGCAGCGGACATGGAAAAAGGGGGCTGGGAAGGGGCGAAGGGGGGGAGGGGGGTGTGGCCATAACTCTTTCGCTCTCCTTTTGTGCTCTGACAGATAATTCAATTTATTTTGTGTATTTACCTTTCAGGGTGTCCTGTCTCCCTGTCAGTTCATCCGCCTGGCCAGCCGCCAGGAATGCAAAGCAGCTCGCCAGGTTGTTCCAGAGCTTTTTAATCCTGGCGCCCAGCCAGGGGCGATGGATGCAGAGTGTGTGTGTGAGTGTATCTGTGTGTGTGTGTTGGTGTGTGTGTAGGGGGTGCTGTGCGTGTGTGGAGGGGGGTATTTGCATCCGGCCTCCCCAGGGGTGGGGGTAGGCGGGAGAGTGGCCAGTTCTCGGACGTCAAAATAATATAGAAATAACATTGAGCCGGCGCTCTGGGACAACCTCAAGGGGCTGCCCTTGCTGTCTTTTCATAGCCAACCCCGCGCAGGTATTACCAAGCAGATCCCGTCAGATTCGGCAGGCCTGGGCAGCTGCAATGTCGGACGGGCACGCCGCCGCTCTTGTTCGCGCCGTCAGTCACGTCTCGTGGTGCGTAGGCTGATTATCGTCAACGTCTCGCCAACCGACGTTTTTTTTTTTTTTTCCCGTGAAGGTGACGCTCGGTTTGAGATATCTAAACCCATTACACACTTTAATTAAATTGATTTAAATTGCGTGATTAAAGCGGAATTGACAAGCAGTGTAATCACGGCCGTTTAAAGACCTATGCAGTTTGAAAAATAGGGTGGAGAGGAATCGGAAAAGATTAATCATATGCGCATTAGCTCGCGAAAAAAAAAGCCACCGCAAAAAAAAATTCCGCAGTGACAGAGAGTACTACGTGCCATTCAGGCCCTTGAGGTATAACTAGTCCGTGTAGTGTCCCCAAAACCTCCAGCACTTATACATAATGCATTGTCTGTATTTTTCTTGGTGCCTCTGGTTACTTTTTTTTAACAAGTCAGTGCCCAGAGTGCTCCAGCCTGTCTCCCTCCATAGTAAACAAGAAGTGCTGAGTCAGACAGTGGCCATGGCGACGGGAGTCTCCTCATCGCTTATGCATGAGCCCCACTTCTGAATATGCACCGTGATTTTATGTCAGGAGAGAGAAAAGTCGGCCCCCGTTCGCCTTAGTAATCTCGGGGAGTCGAGATTCATCTGAAACTTGTTATTGTTTTTTTTTGCACCTTGCGGTGAAGGAAAGTGCGCATCGTGTATATCAGTATACAGATCACACAAATATTTGTTCTGGGGGTTTGAATCAAGAAAGGCTTCTTTCTAGTTTAATCAGATACAGATCATAGAAATATTTGGTCTGGGGTTTAAAATCAAGAAAGGCCTCTTTCTGGTTTAATCTTAATTGCGGGGGGGAATATTCTCTCTTTTTTTTTTGTCCATCGGGCCCCTTGCGTCCAATCAATTACGGCTCTGTGATCAAAGAAATAAATCATGTACGTGCTAATTTTCCGTGCCACGAAATCAAAATGGAGACCGAGCATTGAGCAACACATGAGTGCATGGCGGTGGTGGAGAAACGCGCTGAAGTCAGCCTTGAGAGGCAGCTGAGTGTGGAACCGGTTAAATCATGTAGAAGTGTTCGGCTATTTTAAGGCGGGAGACGGTAAATGATGAATGGCTTTCGAGTGGACTGTGGGAGAGACACGTGGCGGTCACAAGAGCCCTCTCAGACGACAACGCTCGGTCGAGGAGATCATTTTTTTTTTTATGTTTTAATTAAAGATGGTGTCGGTCGAGCCGTAGGCTGATGGCCCTCTCTCTCTCTCTCAGCCACGCAGAGGAGGAAGACTGGCAGCTCGTTCAGCACCTGAGGAAGTCGCAAGAGTCGTGTCAAGGAGTTCGTGCTGACAGTCTGGGTGGCGTTAATTAATTATGCTCCAGACCTGTTCTGGTGACGGCTCGTGGGTAAATAAAGCAGACTCGGGTTGCATGTGCGAATAAATAAATGTCAGAGAATGTTCTAAAATGTAGTCTTTTTCTACCATGGGGATGGTTCCTTTGGTTTATAGTAGCTGTGTGTGGTGATATCTGACAAGAGGTAGGGAACCAAGGTGCTTTGTGTAGAGATATACGTTCCGCAGAAACCTTCTGAGGTTTTTTAAGAAGTCTATGATTTTGTTTTCTCTCCGAGTTTACAAATAAAAACTTTAGCCTAACAAAAGCAATCACCTCTGGCCTTCTCCACAATACACTCTCAGCCAAGCTGACTTGAGAGAGTCATTTGTTATACTTTTATTTAGATGCCCCCTGCTGTCATTTATTGCCTCTGCCAAGAAGGTTTTGGTGCAGTTTCTCGGTGTGTTTGTTTGCAAACAGGTATTGGCTCAATCTATCGGCCTGATTTTCCTGAGACTTGGTGGTGTAGCATTTGCTAAGAAAGAATCTGTTACATTTCGGAGCAGATCTGACTCACTACCGTTACAGTATTTAGTCTTTCCCTGCATGCCCTTCTAGTTATATTTTGTTATACTATACTATACTATACTATACTATACCTAATATAATGTAATATAATATAAGTTATACTTATATTGAAATGGTCCTATCCATCAACAGCAGCTACTGTATCAATTCAGCTTAGCCAAAATGTTATACCTCAGCATTAACCTCAGTATAACAGTGGACGTGATAA
>NC_085010.1:25318231-25328231 GCF_963854185.1 Sardina pilchardus
CAGCAGGGATGTGGTGACATTGGTCAAGTCCGTCCTCTTTCACCGGTAGGTCGCTCGGGTCATCGCTCCCGTGCCCTGGCATGGCATTCTATCACGGGCACGGCGCATGATGTGTGCCACACGTGACCCCCCTGGTGCACAGACGCGCTGGCTGCTCAGTGTGTGTGTGTGTGTGTGTGTGTGTGTGCTCAATGACTCATGGCCCTCGCCAGCATCAGATAGAGAGTCCAAATCAACCTTTTTCATGCTGCTGTTCGCTTTGATGTCTTTTCTTGTGCAAAGAATTCCTCCTGATGACTCTGTATCGGGAGAGCAGTCTCTCTCGCGTACTCTCTTTTTTCCTTATCTTCTATCTCTCTCTCTCTCTCTCTTTCTCTCTCTCTGTCTCTCTCTCTCTCTCTGAGGCTGTACAGTTTATCACTCTCCGTCTTTCTCTTTTCACTCCTACATTTTCATACACACACACACATACAAACACACACACACACACACAGATACGCACACGTGCATACACGGGTGCACACACACACACACACACACACACACACACACACACACACACACAGCTGGGGCCCCCACTGTTGTCCTCTTCTCACCAAACTGAATATGTCGCTCTCTCTCACACCTGCCGCCTACTCCCTGTTGCCAGGCAACACCGCCCATCTGAACTCTTGTGTAAAAATGGCCCCCGGCACCCTCTCCTCCTCCTCCTCCTCCTCTCCTCCTCCTCTCCTTCTCTCCTCCTCAGCCTCCTCTCTCTCCTCCTCTCTCCTTCTCAGCCTTGCACTCACTCACTCACTCACACACTCACTCAGACCCGGCTCGCAACCCTGTACAACCCTGAGAATATTAGAACAACAGGAATAGAAATGTGACAAGCTAGATAGGGAGGGAATGGCGGACGGCGTTCGCTTTAGTAAGTGAGTAACTCATCCTTGCACACTCAGACCTGACTCGCAACCCATGAGCTAACCACAGCGAGGACAGAAAACGAGGGAACGGCCAGAATAGGTGTTAGATGGAGAGAGAGAGAGAGAGGAAGAGAAAGAGAGAGTGGAAGGCGTGAACGATGGCAAGTGTGTAATTCATACCTCAGTTGGAGTGTTTTATTGTCACGATTTGTTCGTCCGAGGTCGCTTGTTCAATTTTGAGTGCACACACACACAGTTTTGTTCCCCCATCCACCTAGGATTTGCTATGTGTGTGTGTGTGTGTGTGTGTGTGTGTGTGTGTGTGTGTGTGTGTGACCAAAGGAGCTTATTGGAAGTAAACGCTCAACAATCACATTTTAGTGCTCGGAGGTCCTGCGGCGTTGCATTGCTTTTCTAATGGCTTAAGGCCATTAACGGGCCCATCTGTGTGGGAATAACAGCCCTGGGTGTAACATGGAGGGAGTAGGGGTGCTTAAAAAGGTACAATGTCCAACCTGCAAAGAGAAGCACTTTCAAAGGATTTGTCACGAAAAATCCATGACAAAAAAAAAACCTTGTTGGGCTCTTTTGAGTGCTTAAGAGAACTAAACCAGGGTTATAGCTCTAGGTGATGTTTGCTGCCTCCAGCATTTATCGTATTTATTTATTTATTTATTTTTGTCGTCACGAGTTACAGTAATCAGGATTTTTTACTGCATTGAATTTCCAACAACAGTGAAGTAGTGGGATTTGAGCTGTCACCTATTACAGCGTGAAATGATGCTCGATGAGCCTCTTGTGAAGGCTCTCCGGCTCTCTAACTTTTACGCCTGGTCTTGGTCATGCCAGGGTTTCTTTTCCTGTTCTCTCTCTCTCTCTCTCTCTCTCTCTCTATCTCTCCCTCAAATTGCTTTATTGGCATCACAAGGTCACTCGTATTGCCAAAGCAGTTCATATACAATAAATCTGGACAGTATGCACATACTTATCAGTAGTATTCTTTCAATAAGAATATAGTAAATAAATAAATAAATACACATAATGCAAAAAATAAAATGCAGTCGATGATAGTGTATTTGTGTGTGTGTGAGTGGGAGTAAGTGTGTGAGAGTGGTTTCTCTCTCTCTTTTTCTCTCTCTCTCTCTCTCTCTCTCTCTCTCTCTCTCTCTTTCTTATTAGAGTCAGTGCTTGTTTATAGCGGACATGTCTGATTATTCAATCATTGTGGTGAGCAGTTACCCATCATCATGTTTAGTTAACAACACGCCCTGGGAAATTCACATTCCTAATTGCGTGCTATTTGATTAAGACAAGCGGCGGAGTCACCTGTGTAGATAGCTGATTAAAGACACAGGTAGAGGCAGGGGTAGGCTACTCATCCTCTAAATTCTCCCAGAATTCCTCCTGAGATTTGTCCCTTCATGAACGGCCCTGGGGGCGAATGAGGACAGCAGAGGAGGCTAATGCCGGGGCATTTGATGGTTTGTAGATGCAACCGTTGGTTTCATCTGTACCTTCTCTACTTATCTGGTACTTTCATGTTCTCTCAACGAGCCACCCTACTCCACCCCCCCTGGAAAAAAAAAATCCTCTAACCTGAGAGTTAACTAGTGCTTAGCATTCCGAGCGGCTTTCCCTGGAAAAAAAAAAAGCCCGGAGAACGGGCGTTCGTTCGTTCACAGCCTCAGGGCTGTCCGACTGAATTATCCCACCTTAATCAGCCGATTTGAATCTGTCTGGTGAATGATTCCAGGTCAGGCCGGTGCCGTGCGTATGTCAATGATGGCATGGCCTCCTTCCCCACAGTCTGCATCCCCAAACCAAAACCGGAGGGGATGTGGCAGCAGGTTGTTATTGCGCTCGTGAGAAAAAAAAGATGAAGGCAGTGTCAGATCTCATCCACTGTCATTGAGGATTGACGCCGGACAAAGACCACATGCTTGACCAAAAGTATCGTCCGAATACATCCGGTCAGTGTTTGCCAGATTTTTGTGAGCCAAACGCATCTACATCTCTCTAAAAAAACGCCACACATCCGAAATAAGCTCTGCTAACCCCACTCCACAAATCCCATGATTCTGCGCCCATTCAGGTCCGTAATTGAGACTTTTTTGAACTTCCCTTTGATCGCAAGATCTTAGCGAGTGACCGGCGCTGGCCGGCTTCGGTCGGTGGGTTTTTCATGTTAATGATCGTGTTGCCTGAGGGGTGGACTCGTGAAGGCGTGACGCGGTTCGTTCGGCCCGGGGAGCCGCGGGCTCCGCTTTAATGAGAGCCAAAGTCCATTCATGATCTACGCGCTCGCCTTCTCTCAGATCGGGGGGGCTGCCGAGATAGCAGCCACGCTTCGTGCTGGGCTTTGGGCTGAGAGGGTGCAGGGTACTCACACTGACAAACGCAGAGCAGGTGTGTGTGTGTGTGTGTGTGTGTGTGTGTGTGTGTGTGTGTGTGTGTGTATTTGTGTGGAGAAGAGTGTGAGAGTGAAGGAGAGAGAGAGAGAGAGTGTTTGTGTGGAGAAGTGTGTGAGAGTGAAAAAGAGACAGAGAGAGACAGAGAGGGAGAGAGTTTGTGTGTGTGTGTGTGTGTGTGTGTGAGTGTAGGAGTGTGTGTGGAGGTGGATGTGCCTTTTACGTAACCATTCTTACCCGGTTTGATTTGGCTGATGCTCATGAAGTGTGAACTTCTCTCAGTTTTGTTTCGCTCTGGGAATTAGACTATTGCGGTTTCATTTTTGTACTTGTTATTCGACGTTGCCTGCAATGTAATTAGTTCACAATAGTATTACATATACTTGAACAGAAATAATCACATCTAAAAGCGAAAGGCCTTGTGTGTGCTTGTTGCTATGACAGCTGTGACCTAGGTTACATCCATTTGTTTGTGAATTTCTCTTGACATCTCAGCTCCGAGACATAAGGGCCTTGTGCTTCACATTGGAACCTGACAGAATGGAGCTGACAGACGCACTTCTTTCGTAATATACGGCATTTACAGGCTTGCCGAATCAAAAGGATTTTAAACACGTTTTTTCTCACAGTTGACTTGTTATGGCCTGAAGTAACCCCAGAGATCGTGGCTCAAAAGCATGCTCATGTGACTTCTAGCAGTAATGCTTCTGCTGGGTCTATCTGTTATAGAACATGGTTCAGCACATACAGTAGATATAGAAACCTAGCTACTGCATGGTCAGTTAAGTTATATTAGGTGGATCAATGTGGCCTTCTTGTTGTATTGGTAAGGGCAATATTTACTGGGAAATGAATGAAGGTTAATGAGGAAGAGATTAATGCAGGCGAAACTTTGAGGATGAAAAAGGGAAAGTGACCTTATGTTGAGCTATGGGTGTTGATGTGGTGTATATGTGATGTGGTGCTCATTTGATGTGTTTTGTGTAACGCCAAAGGAACTACAGAACCAGTGGAGAGTTTTGCGGTAAATCTTCTATATAAGAGATAAGACTTTTGGTATGCAGGTAGGACAGTTGAGAGTGGCAGGAATGGAGTGGAACGGCTTAGTGATGGTAGTGGGATCGGGAAATGGCCACCAATTGGTATCGATACAGGGTCTACGTGGGCACTTAAAAGCAGATGTGGTCAGGACGCTGCTTCTGGTGCCGCAACTTCCCCTATTCCACTGTACACTTTGACCTTGAAGTTACATGTTATATTAACTTGGAAATCCAGACCCAAGTCTAGAAAGATTTACTGTAGGGTCTGGCTATCAGTAATGAAAATGGCCCAAAAATGGCACCAAGCATGCATTTGAAAATATCCCTGCACACAATTGGATGACACTATGACTAATGTTTACTGACTGATTCCGGACTTCCGACGTTGCAGCGCTGTCGTCATCTGTTTGGCTCGCCTCTGGCCTTCCTATATACAGTATCAGGATCACAGATGTTATTGGTGCAGCTCGGCTCCAATGGCATGGGTATTGAGCATCAGAGTTTGGTTGCCAGAGTAACTCGCTGAGCAAATTCAAATTGTGCTCCCGCAAGGGTTTTCAAGGATTTCAGGATTTCAAGGGTAAAGTTATATAGCTACAGTATAATACAGTATGTAACAACATCCATCTGTAAGCATGGTTTATCAGCACACTGTTTTGTATGTTTCCGATGATTGAACGACTTGCCATTGTCATCTTTGATGGAACTTGAGTATCGTCCTGTATTATGATGTTCTGTAAGCACGGCCTGTCGAAATTGACGCGTGACAGGCTTTTGTGTTGCTGAGAGGAGAAACAGGTGGCGTGGGTCATCTCCCCGGCTTGGGTCAGAACAAGATGAGTTATTGCTTTCTTAGGGCCCCCTGGAGAGATGACTGCCACTTCACTGGTACAACCTGGCGATCCAAACTGCACAATAGCGATGCGTTTTTCTTTGACAGATTGAGTTTTTTGTATTTTTTTTTTTATTCAGTAGAGAATCCCACAAAAGAATCCAATCCAAAGTTTTAACTGAAGTCTGCCACGAGAAAGAGGGAGAGGGGGGAAAAAGACATCAATTTTCTTTTCTATTTTTTAGAAATTTAATATATGCAATTTTCTGGCACCACTTTTCTGACCGAAACTGATTTCATTTCCGTCAAGAGTCAGCTATGTTCTTGTCGGCGTGCCGAGGCTGGCAAATCTCTGAGTCATTCTCTTTGTTCAGCAAACAAGGACAGTGGAATTGAATTATGAACTTGGGCAGGGGAAAATAGAAAACACGAGTGTGTGTGCGAAGAGGGAGAAGCGGCCTGTACCGGTTGAAATATGAAATTGTGAAAGTTTCTGTCTCTCTCAAGGCTGAGCCAGACTCTGTTTGCGGTCGTGGCAGTTGTGTTGCAAGGCCGCAAGGCCCCAGTGCTCTTCTGACTTGGAGAAAGTTGCTCTTGAAAGTTTTTCAGACCCCTGCCATTTTGTTTTGCTTCATATTGTCTTGTATTTTGGACTCCGGTCGAAACGGATCAATTAGGGGAAGAAATTGGGTGTTTTGCTGGAAACAGGCAGAGATGCCACTGGTGTCATGTTGTGTCGTTTGCTGTGTGTTTGTATCCATGCTGGAGAGAACCAGAGTAGCCACTGGTGTGCTGTCTTTTTACTGTGTGTTTGTGTCCATGCTGGAAAGAGTCGGAGTAGCCACTGATGTCCTATTGTGTGTGTGTGTGTGTGTTTGCTCGTGTGTGTGACAGGCGCAACCCGCTGCACTTCCACTTCATCACGGACTCCATCGCCCAGCGCATCCTGGCCTCCCTCTTCCACACCTGGATGGTGCCGGCCGTGCGGGTCGACTTCTACGACGCCGACGAGCTGAAGGTGAGCTGTTGGTAGAATTATGTCAAATCTATCTATGACAAGTTAGATGAGATTCAGTCATTTTTGGAACCATTATCTTCAACCTCTGATGGCCCATTTTTCCACATTTGTTCTCTCTTCTGTCTGTCTGTCTCATGATCTCTCTCTCTCTATCTCTCTTTCTCTCTTTATCTCTCTCTCTCTCTCTCTCCCTCCCACCCCTCTCTCTCTCTTTCCCCCCTCCTCTTTCTTTCTCTCTCTCTCTCTCTCTCTCTCTCTCTCTCTCTCTCTCTCTCTCTCTCTCTCTCCCTCTCTCCCCCTCTAGTCTGAAGTGTCCTGGATCCCCAACAAGCACTACTCGGGCATCTATGGGCTCATGAAGCTGGTGCTGACCAAAGCGCTCCCCCCTGACCTCAAGCAGGTCATCGTGCTCGACACCGACATCACCTTCGCCACCGACATCGCCGAGCTCTGGGCCGTCTTCCACAAGTTCAAAGGTACATTTTCTCACACTGTTCAATTGAATTTCAACTACACCAGCCCATGATTGGATTATCTTAATCTAGTAGCACCAAAGGCATCCTATATAAGACAGACCATCTGTCTCTTCAAGCAGACTGGGGGAAAATCTAAAATGTAGTTGTGAGAATGCACATATTTTTTCTTATTATTATTTTGTTATTGAAAAACTGTATGATCAAATCACACATTTCAGAATTCAATAAACATCAAAATATGACATTCACTTACTGCAAATCACATACAAAGGTGTGCAAGTACATCAAACCAAAAATAAAAAGCGCATCCCAGAAAGAAAACAGATATAATGAAAACAAAATAACACCCAGTCCAACCAAACCCTGCAAATAATTCATTTGATTTCTGTCCATATCTCATATTTCTTCAAATGTCAGGATTCCTCTTCTTCTCTCCATAGCAACCCACTTAATGCATTCCGAGGCTGTCAGTCGGGCATTCAAACCAACCCTTGTGGTATCCTGAATGCCTCAATTAAACAAAAAAAAGTAACTCACCAGCTCTCAAAATTGAAAGCCCAGAGTCAGTCTGACCGTCTCTTCACAGCATGCATCCAGAGCCGTTCCCAGTACTGTGAGCCGGTAGTTTTCCGTAGAGAGTCCTTCCCCATCCTCCCAGTTCGGAAATAAAAGTGCATTTTTCTCCCTGTTTTAAGCAGCTTTTTGGCCTCCTGTAGAGTTTCTAGCCATTATACTGGAGACTGCCGTGCTACAGCTACACATCTGTGTACAGGAGAGACAGGCCCCGGTCGCTGTGGTCGTTCTCGATGTAATGTAGCACGCGTGCGCTCGTCAGTGTGAGACGTGTTCGGGAACAACGCCCCGTGTGCCGTGGACGTCCCTGTCCAGCCCTGCGCGTTTGTTCTTAATGACAGCTTGGGGCCCCCGCGCGTCGGTGTCGTGTTGTGTCGGTGCCAACACGCCGGCATTATGCCACGGCGTTGTAATGCCACGGGCGGGTATCGGGCCAAGCTGCTCACGGGGTTAAGCTGCCATTCGGTGGGCGCTCACTTGGGTGTGGGGAGGGGTCGTTTGTGTGTGTGTCTGTGTCTGCGTGTGTGTGTGTGTGTTTGAGTGTGTGCGTGCATGGCCACAGCATGTCTCTGTAGATCAGCTTGGCATCCCTTCAGTCGATGCCAACCATGAGCCACAAGCAACAGTGTACACCCCCTGGCTGTGTGTGTGTGTGTGTGTGTGTGTGTGTGTGTCTGAGAGAGAGAGAGAGAGAGAGAGAGAGAGAGAGTTTATGATAAACATAGAGACCATTCTAGACACATCTACTTGCACACATGCAGAGGTGTGGAGTCCTACAGTACAGAAAGTAGAGCGATACTCTCTCATGCATGAGTGGGCATCAAGGCTCTCATGTGAGGGGGCGCTTGAAGTGTTGAGGGTGAGAACGAGAGAGAGGGAGAGAGGGAGGAAGAAAGAAGGAAAGAGAGAGATAAGGAGGGAGGGAGAGAGAAGGAGAGAGAGAGAGAAGTGAGGGAAAAGATCTGAGGATATGGATTGAGGGGAGATTTATTAGGGTTTGAGCGCCCCCTTCCCATCACCCCCCCCGTCCCCCGTCCCCCGCCCCCCCCCCATCTCCCCCTAGTGCATTGTGGGCCACTGGAGACGGAATCAATCTTAATTAAGAGTTCCCTCCTGTGAGGCACATTTCTACTGCAGCCTCCAGCACAAGCCTCCGCCTCCCTCCCTCCCTCCAACCCTCACAGCCTGTGCCCCAAGCTCCACTCTCTTCCTGCATATTCATGGAGGTGCAACAGGAGCCTATACTAGAGCCTATCAATTATTTGGCACAGCCTTATGTCTCCCAATCAAATCCCACCAAACGCCGAGCACAGCCTGGCACTTAAAACACTGTTGAATGTGCTTGGTGATGGAACTGCACGGCTGTGTATTTGACAGGATGCCCCGTTGCATTCCCGGTTACACGCTGTATATTTGGAGCGCTTCTGCTGGAAAATGTCTTTTCCGAGTCAGCGTGTAAGTATTCAGAAAACGTTTTTATTTTTTTATTTATTTATTTTTTTACAAATATGAGAAAAGGCGTACATTTGCAAGTGCTGCTGCCGAATGCTGGAGTTTTTTTTCTGCTGAGCGAATCAATAATGTAGAAAGTGAGCCCGGGTGAGCCAGGCACGCCAAGGCACGGCAGCCACACTCACTCACTCGACTCACTGAGGGAGATGATCACCGTCAGGAGTTTCATCCAGCCCATTCCCCATTCCCCATTCCCCATTCCCCATTCCCCATTCCCCATTCCCCATTCCCCATTCCCCATTCCGAAACAGTTCCGTTAACAAACCCAGTGTACGGATCGACGGAAGAAAGGGGTGGCCGTGTATGGACACACACACACACACACACACACACATGCAGTAAGTCACAGGGGAGGCAGCCTTTCTCTCATTAATCTGAGAAGGTAATGGGGTGGAGGGGGGGGACCCGGCTCACTGATAAGCTGCAAAAGGACGAAGAGAAACACAGAGAGAGAGAGAGAGAAGGAGAGAGGAATAGAAGGATGGAGAGATTAAGAGAAGGAAAGAAGGAGAGAAAGGCAAAAAGGTGATTGATCAGCAGAATAGAGTCAGAGAAAAAAAATACAAAAAAAGGGGGAAGTGAAAAAGGGAAAGTCAGAGTAAATGAGAGGAAGAAGCGGAAGAAGAGAGAAACAGTGGCGTGATATCTGTGCCTCATGCAGAATCACCTTGGAATTGAGATTTTTCAGATTACGGTTTAATTATTCAGGGTTTGATTGCACTCCGGCTCCGCCATCAATCTTCCAGCGGAGCGTCGCCGTGCCGCTCGCCGGCCTCTCCCATTCCCGACATGCGAGAGTCGGGAAGCGTGGCTAGCCATGGGATAGAGTCCGTGCGTAAATGCATTACAGGCGCTCCTGTCATTCCAAGACCTTGGGGGATTTTTTTGTCCCGAGATGCCTCGTTCGTACGTCAGAGGAATACTGATCGGCTAAATAATTAACACGAGTTCTGTGTTAATGTATGGAACTGTGTCACTAGGGCTACTCTTTGCATGCCCCCATTATTCTACCCCACGTGTGTGTTTTTGCATAGTTGAAATGGATCAAAATAGCCGGGACTCATTTAGTAAACACTCCACAATGCCACAGTGCCGTCTCTCACTGTAGCAAGGCCCAGCAGGCTGTCGTGCGAAAGGCTTAATGGTGATGTTGCATCAACATCGCCGTGTAAATCTCGGGCAGATTATTGAAATTGGACTGTCAATGGCTCCAGATGCGCGCGGATCAGC
>NC_085010.1:25338231-25430731 GCF_963854185.1 Sardina pilchardus
CTAATGACTGTTAAAACACACAGAGGAAACTCCACTTGATCCTTTAGATTTTAATGAGTCTCGCTATCACATTTTAAAATGTTCAAGGGTAAAAAGGAGAACATGTTAAATGAACTGGCGCAGGCCTGAATGGAATGCAGTCAAGCCCCCGTCGAGTGAGAACATTTTTCAATGGGAGCCGGTCTCTGAGCAGGCCCATCAGTACCGTATTGATGAGATAAGTTTAGTGCAGAAGGAAAGGAGGAGGAGAGGCAGTATTGACTTTTTTTCCCCCTTCAGAGGCTTGTCATTGATAAATAGATAGGTGCTTTGTGTCCACCTACCTGGGGCAGCGCGGGTCAGGGACGTTTTCGCAGGGCTTCGAGCCTCGACTACTTTACGGGCCATCTGTATGCAAAGCCAGAGCGCTTGATGGGCCCGGTTCTTTTTCCTCTCACTGGGGCTGATACGGTATAGCAGGCTGTAGCTCGCTGAAGTGAATTAAAAAAGTTCAAGATGTAGTCCGCGATCGGGTGTTACTGTAATGGAAGTCTCGCCACAATTGCTTGGCTCATTTGCGCAAAGTTTGTAGTGCTGTCTGTCGATGGGCTGGGGCTCTCACTGGCAAATAGGGCTTTTGCCTGTCTTTGTTTATTGTTTAGTCCACAGCAGTGTTCCATAGGCCTGTATACTGGTCCTTAAGGGATTTCAAAAGATTTTGAATTAGACGTTAAGAGTTTGCTGTAGTCACATCGTTGTTAACGCTATGATGTTTTGCTCTCTTGTAGTTTTGTGCTTTCCTCTGAACTTGAATTTTAACTTGAATATTTAGGAATGCGCTGAAACCTTTTAGTGCATTATTTATATGACACTATGCGATACACTAAAATTACCCATCAGAAACAAACACGTAAATTAGATTTTACAAAAGAATTACTGGCTTCACTGAGCCATGAAAAAGGAGCTTAAACTGAAAATATTAAAGCAGTTAGTTATTAGTCATGATAGTGCTGGCATGGTGTAAGCAATGAAAAATGCAATGTTCCTTGGGCTCAGAGGAATTTGTGGATGCATTTACTCACTTTCATCTCGTGGTGTGTGCCAAATGACTCCAGACAGAGATAATTCAATTTGCCGACTGTGAAAGGGATCATCCACTATTTGTTTTGGCAGGCTAATTCATTTTGGCATGGCCTGGCATGGGTTAGAGGGCAGGCCGCTGGCTGCGGCTGGTTGGGAGAAGGGTAATGGCTTCGCCGAGCCGCACATATTGTTCCTGAGTGGCTAATGCACGCTCTGGTCTATAGCAGGCCAAGCGTTTAGCGTTTGTTTAGAGCCGCGTTCATCTTTAACCTGTCTTGTTAATGGTTGTTTATGGTAATGGTATTTATTTATTCTCACTCTCTGTCTCTCTTTTCTCTGTGTGTGTGTGTGTGTGTGTGTGTGTGTGTGTGTGTGTGTGTGTGTGTGTGTGTGTGTGTGTGTGTGTGTGTGTGTGTGTGTGTGTGTGTGTGTGTGTGTGTGTGTGTGTGTGTGTGCGCGCGCACCGTAGGCTCCAGATGCTGGAGGCCATCTGTAAGCACTGGGAGGGCCCCATCAGTCTGGCTCTCTACCTGTCGGACGCCGAGGCCCAGCAGTTCCTGCGCTACGCCCAGGGCTCCGAGGTGCTGATGAGCAGGAGCAACGTGGGCTACCACATCGTCTACAAGGAGGGCCAGTTCTACCCCGTCAACCTGCTGCGCAACGTGGCCATGAGGCAGGTCAACACGCCCTACATGTTCCTGTCCGACATCGACTTCCTGCCCATGTACGGCCTGTACGAGTACCTCAGGTGAGTGTCACTGTGCCAGTCCTGGTCTCAGAGTACTGCTGAACTTTGTACCGCCCGACTATTCACTTTATTCAACTTTATACTTTACCCTCAGAAGTTTTTAGAAATGAAGAGTTTGATTCCAAAACGCTATATATCCGTTTTTATTCCAGGAAATATCATTCAAATTGCAGTTGAGTTGTTTTAATTGAGTAAAGATAAATCAAGTAATAATATCCAAAAACATTTCTACTGAAATTACTGGGGAAAAAAAAAAAAAAAATATATATATATATATATATATATACAGTATATATATATATATATATGAAAATTCGTTAAAATGGTGGATATAGTGTTTTGGAACCAGACTCTTCAAATCTTAGGTTATCTAATTAGGTTGTGCATATGTTGTGACCCATTATAAGCTGTTATAGCCCACTGGATAACAAGACCAACAATGACTTGCTTGCCAAATACTGAACCCACTTGTATCCATACTAACTGGTCTGTCTTTTGTTGCCTTCAAAGGTTTGTTATCTGTTAATAAAATAAATGAAAACATTGAATGAAAAGGCAATAAAATAGAGTTTTGTGCCTTAAAGTTTCTCCTCTGCCTTTGTGAGGAATTTAATCTCAGATCATTTTATGATGAAAGTTCCAGAAGAGGTCTGTGTGAAAACGCTCAGTGTGTCCTCTCATGCCCCCCTTACCAGGAAGTCTGTGGTGCAGTTGGACATGGGCAGCACCAAGAAGGCTCTAGTGGTGCCGGCGTTCGAGACGCTCCGGTACCGCCTGTCTTACCCCAAATCCAAAGCTGAGCTGCTGTCCCAGCTGGACATGGGCACTCTCTTCACCTTCAGGTAAAAGCTTGACATCTCTCTGTCTCTGTCTCTCTGTCTCTTTATCTCTCTCTCTCTCTCTCTCTCTCTCTCTCCCTCTCTCTCTTTCTTTCTCTCTCTCCCCATCTGATATCCATCCCCCATCAAATGTATTTCTCTTGCATTCTCTCCCTCTTTCCCTCCCTCCTTCTCTCTCAGTCTCTTTCTCAGCCATTCGTTGTTTCTGATACTTTTTGTAGAACTCTTGCTCTCTGACACACCCTCAAAGAAACGATCGAGGCCTAACAAGTCAGAAAAAGCCTTGCACATCGCTTTCATGACAGCAAGATCAAGTAGTCAAGTTCTTATGTCAGACGGCTCCTTTCAGAAATGGAGAAAACTTTCTTTGACAGTCAAGAAGCCCGAATAATTCCTTCGCTTCAACCAACAAGGGCATCAGAGGCTGTCAGCAAGAGAGCAGTGTGGAGGTGTTCATAAAGGAAGATGTATTCTACAGTGAAGTGCCTGTAGTGTTTTTTTAAAGGAGCTTAAGGTTGCTTTCACACTCAAGCTTTTAGACCAGCGTCTGCTTAAACCCTTAGATCGGTTTATTTAGTTGAAGAGAAAACTGTTTTCAAAGGGGTGCACCAAGGCACTGTACCCGACTCCTCCATAAAACATTCGGTGCTCAGGTGCAGTTCACTTGAAGCTCGCCAATCTTAAACCAGAAAGTAAACCCTAAAACTGGTGCTTACAGTATATAGGGATTTCCTGTAAATGAGATTCTGTTTAAAGAACAGACAATATTGTAGTTTAGGCAAGTCTGTCATGTTTACCCTTAGTCCTTGATCCATTCAATGAGACATACTGTATCTACACTTACTGGTCAATAAACCACTTTCTCATGTAATACAGTAATTTCCTGTGTATTAGCCGCATTGTGTATAATCCGCAGGGCAGTGTTTTATGCAAGTTAAAAGAAACAAAACCATATTAATAGGCCTACCATATTAACTGCTCCCTTGTATTAACATCATAGCTGAAGACATTTAGCAAAATCAGTGTATAAGCTGCAGCTAATAGTCAGGAAATTACGGTATGTATGTATTGTATAAAAACACTGTTTGTAAGGCTTAATCTCTGCACATTCATTTCTGCATGTAGGATTTCACACTTTGTGTCCACTGTCATCGTTTGAGTGTTTACAGCAATCTCTACCATTACGCAAGGTATCACGTCTGGATGAAAGGCCACGCCCCCACCAACTTTGCCAAATGGCGGACGGCCACCACACCCTATCACGTGCAGTGGGAGGCGGACTTTGAGCCGTACGTGATGGTGAGGAGGGACTCCCCGGAGTACGACCGACGATTCGTGGGCTTCGGCTGGAACAAGGTGGCCCACATCATGGAGCTGGACGCCCAGGTACAGACACCGTGTTCAGCTCGTCTTCTCCTTTCTTGTGCGGACCTTAGGAAGATTTTAGATGCAATTTATCTTCAAAGGGAACACGCACCAAGAACACTAAGTGTATGTATATCCCTGGAGTACAAGCACAAAAAGTCTTTGATTTTGTGATAAAATTGCAAATAGGCTTATGATTGCTCAAGGGAACAGACTGCTATTTCTCCTGTTATCGACCTTGATTGAGAAATGCTAGCAGGAGGATTTAATGAAAATGAAAGATGAAAGTTTAGCATCGTTATTCAGACTCGTAAGAGGTTAATCATAATGAAAGCTATTCTCGTGTGTTTCTTTCTTTCTTTCACTCTCCAGGAGTATGAGTTTGTGGTTCTGCCCAACGCCTACATGATCCACATGCCGCACGCGCCCAGTTTCGACATCACCAAGTTCCGCTCGAACGAACAGTACCGCGTCTGCCTCAAGACGCTCAAGGAGGAGTTCCAGCAGAACATGTCTCGGCGCTACGGCTTCGCCGCGCTCAAGTACATGACGGCCGACAACAACAGCTAGCTCTACCCATCCATCCAATTGATACACACACACAGACACACACACACACACACACACACACACATACACACACACATACACACACACACACACACACACACACACACACATACATGCTCCAAGACACTCAAACTCAAGAACTGCACCCTTTTGTGCCACCCAAGCATCCCAACAACAGACAAAGGGATGCCATGTGTCAGACTGCGGACAATTCCGAAAGTGAAAAGAAGACTTTTGTCCAACTACTGGGCTTGCCCTCAAGGACGTTGTGAACACGAACGCAGTGTGGTTCCAGTTGACCTTCAATGACCTTTTGACCCCTTTTTTGTTTCCTTTCTAAATGTAACGATCACCGCAAGGAATGGCTGGCCCAATCCTTACCCAACATGCATTTCAGCCCCGTTCAAAATGAACCAAAACACAAAATGCAGAACAAGGCAAAACTGTCCTCCTGAGATTAACACAAGTTTGGGTTGTCAGGTAAGCTTGTAAAATGTTATTGTTAGCCACCAGTTTGATTTAAAAATGTGTGATTAGCGAGTTTAAAAGGACTATTCCGAGAATACCTTTGACAGATGCCTTACTGTACGTGTTGTTTTTCAATATTCACAGTGTCAGTTGGCTGCAGTAGCATCATGGACATGAATTCCCTTTTTTTACTCAATTGGACTGAAAGACACAATTCTCTTTCCACATCTCAAGCTTTCAAAAAGGAAATTCTGACAAGTCAACAAAATGAAGAGAGAAGGGCAAGCCCCCCCACTGGATCTCGACACAAGTCACAAGTAAACTGGACCAGTGATATTGTCAGCCCGCGTTCACTCCATTGGCTGACACTATTATTGTGTGTGATACAACTGTGCCAAATGGCTACTTTGCCATGTTTTTCACAAATGAACAGTGTTTGCTTTGTGGCTGGTATTTTTCAGTATTAACACTGAAGAAAGACAAAGGGATTGTTTTAGTCTTACAAATTCTTTCTTTTTTTTCAAAAAAGGAAATAATTAAAAAAAAATACCATCCATTGTATAATGCTGTTAAGTACTGTGAAGATGAAGAAGATGATAATGGATTTGCGACGGGGCTGCAAGCAGCGTCAGTGGTCTTCAGAAATTTGAGTCGGAAAAAAATGTTGAAAGTTACATGTCTATTTTGATAATAAAACATTTAATGTCAGTTTGTCGTTTGTCTATTCCGTGTGCCATTGTGACAGAGTAATGATTGCCTGCATGTGCATATAGTCCTACCATGATGACAGGCAAAGATGCAACTGCGCTGTTCGCCTGAGGTCATATTAAAGCAATCATTTCAAAAAAGGAGGCAGTGGAGTGGAGTTGAAGAAATGCAGAGCATGAACACAGCCGACAGCATGTCAGTGGCATGACAGCACATGTAGTTTACGACACTCTCGCGCGTGTGCATATACTGACAGCTTCACCCCCAAAAGATCATAATCGTTTTGGAGACGCCGCTTCTTAAGGGTCATGGCTATGAGCAAACCATCTTTCTCAGTAAATAATCGTTTAGCGCGTATACATGTCAGCACGCGAGTTGTCCCCACCGCTCTGCAGACTTTAATGGCCTAATCTGAGTGTAAAGCTGTGACAGCAAACGCGTATGTTAAGCAGCTCCTTATTCAGGTCAGTAGTTTGCTTAATGCATTGCCATAAGTCATCACTGCTACATACATAATAAGTACCCCTAATGAAGCTTGATGTATAGCTTGCCACTCGCGCTCACTGAAGCCGATGAAGTCCAAGTCTTCGGTGTGAAAGCTTCCTTGAAATTAGACTTTAGCACTGTCGTAATAAGGAGTTTTGGTCTAAAAAAACAGGAGGTTGACCACACACACATACTCTCACCCCTCTCTGATGTCCTTCACACCGGGGTCAACTTCTCCTGGGGGTCCCTTATACGGCTCATGCATTGGGCAAGCGTCCGATGACCTCACAGCAAGCCATTCCACTTCTGACACGATACAGTATGTAGTGAAGGGAGAGAGTAGTAGTGACCCCTCCCGGTCTTGACCCCAGGTCTCCAGGGGTACTAACCCCGTAGCTTGACCGCAATGCCAAAGAGCCAGGTCTGTTGGTATGGCAGTCATAGCGCATGCTCCAATGTGCTGACAGTACTCCATCACAACATGTCCTTGTATTAATTAATGTTGGTGAATAATCAAATTTATGCAAATACATATTATTTCAAAGTGGCAATGTGGCTTTCCGGACTGAAATAGTGTCCCCTGTTATGTTCATACAGTCTATCCATGGCAGCCTGTCCTTTGCTAATGTCGAGATGAACAACACCTGAGGTCCTCAGGTTGCTTCTTATTTAGAATGGCGATCTCTGAGTCCCAATCAGCTGAATACCCTAAACCAAGTTAAGAGGACCAACAACTGCTTGGTTCACTAGATAAAACCTTGGTGACATGTAAACTAACATGTTTCTGCAAAATAGAGCCGACAGTGCCCTTGGCTTTTTCTTACGTTTTCATACTGTAGTTCTGGCTCAGAACTCAGAACTGCGGTGCATATCCTGAATGTTGTGCTGTGCACAACAGGTGTGTTTGTTAGTCCCGCACATAACCACATACTGTAGCAAAATGTGCAGATAATATCAAAACCATTTGCCATCTTTTAAAAAGGCAACATCTGTAAAAAAAATAAAATAAATACATTTAAAAAAAAAAGTTAAATTGTTGCATAGCGTCGCTTTGAAGGCGAGCGGATCATGGGTTTCTGGCGAGAGCGTATGGCAGACGAGAGGAAGAAAGGCTGACGTTGACCTGAAAGCCCCCGCTGTTGTAGCGCTCTGATTCATCTCCCCTCTGACAGGTGAGATCAGTTCCACTCTCCTCAATCCCCGCTGGCTAAATGCAAAAGGACATTTCACAAGGCAGGAGAAGCTCTTATAAGTGAAGACTGATGGCACAGAGGCTTGCTAAAGAAAGGGAGAGAAATTCCTCCACCCCGAAATAGTAAGAAAAGGGCAAGACCAAATCCTGCTTGAAAGCCTTTTTGCCTCGATCCATCTCTGAAAGAGCGGTGTGACACACACGCACACACACGCACACACACACACACACACACACACACACACACGCACATGCTAACACACACACACACACACACACACACACACACACACACACACACACACACACACACACACACACACACACACACAGCCCCTTAAAACCAAATACTTCTTTTTCATTTCAAACACCCTGACAGCTGTGACTCATACCTCCAAGACATTGCCCGGGAGGGGGGACTTTCAGTGCCAGACTCCACAGGATTCATGTCTGCTTACAGGAGAGCATATAGTTACGGCGCAGGACACGTGGTCTTTCCCCTGGGGGTTTGCACTGACTACGTCTTGAAGGGTGTCCCCCGTAAGCCGTACAGTGTAAGGCATCATCTTACGTAGGAGTTTTTGGAGTGTTGTGTTGGATGCTTTGACAGTAAAAAAAAAAAATGCCTGCGAGCAGGGATTCAGAGTAAATATACAGTACTTGTAATGTGCATTGTTTTTCTGTGGTCTTTGAAATACAACAAGACAACACTTGAAAGCACCTTACGAAAGGGAACAAAATCAATGTGTTAATATTGCACAGTGAAAACCCCCTTCAATGGTTTCAATCATAACAAAACATGGAATAGAGGTTTAAAGGGAGAACTATTACATTTTTATTGCACTTTTTACTATTCTATTCTGACTACAAACTTGGTCTGCATAAAGACATCAATGATACAGGTAGTGCTAGTGAATTATATGGTTTTTAATTAGCCAGAGCTGTACTGTGAGAGTGGGGCTTCAAAAAATGCAGACGGATAAAGACCGATATTGCAGGGAGAGCCAGGTGCCAATGTCACCTCATTAATCTCGGGGGTTTTCACATTACGCCGCTGTCACATCCGCACGGCAGAATCACCTGCTGCACCGCTTGCCTTGGAGTCAGGGATCATCTCCATCTATCACGGGAGGAGCCACAGAGGATACGGCGGACAGAAAGCTCGGGTCACAGCGAGCCGCGATTACGTCGGTATAGCCTTGGGCGAGTGGTCACCAAGTGGGCACCATGGAGGGCCTTGAACTTAAACGGCTTCGGCGATAAGCAGTGTCTGTCCCCTCGCTGAGGAGTCGAGGGCCCTGGATGACCTACATATTGTGTCTACTGCACAAACATTCGGCTCCTTGGGTAATTACTGGCTCTGGTGCTTGGTTTGTGTGTGTGTGTGTATGTGTTTGTGTGTGGGTGGTTGGGTGCATGTGTGTGTGTGCATGCCTGTGTGTGTGTGTGTGTGTGTGTGTGTGTGTGTGTGTGTGTGTGTGTGTGTGTGTGTGTGTCTGTGTCTGTGTCGTGTGCAGCGAACTGCTTGAAATAGTATCTAATACAACCACACACACACAGCACACACACACACACACACACACAGGTCTCCATACAGGACACATGCAGAGAGAGAGAGCGAGAAAACAGAATTTTATTATTCATTTCCAAAACTCTTCACAGAGAGTGTTACCTGACACCCGCATGTCTTACTGCATCGCCCGACGCTTGAGCTGCCATGGAGATCCCCACCAGGGCGATGTGCTTGGCAGACAGGCTCTGCAACGCCCACACGGTTGGCAGGCAACAAAGACTAATTTGCCTGCTTTGTTCAGCTTTTGGCTGCTTTGAAAAATCAGCTTTAGCCATGAACGATCTCATGCTGCGTTTGGGCCTAATATCACCCGCCGGCTCTTTGTCGAGGACAGAACCTGTCAATCTTGGAAGCAAATTTGCGGATCTCTGTACGAGAAAAAAGAAAAGAGAATGACACCTGTATCTTTTCTGCTTTTTGTCTTTGCATCAGAAGATAAGCCTCTTCTTTGTTTTTCTGTTTGTTTGTTTGTTTGTTTGTAGTTCAAATCTAGTGTTATTTGTCTTAATTACTTTTTTGTAGTAGTAGTAGTGCTTATTAAACAATGTGTGCATGGCCATTTTCTGACCTCTTCCTCCTCATTGATGATGTGCCGGTCTTAACACTAGAAGCGCCGCGCCGTTCTGACCCACTTATACCTAGAAGCGCCGCGCCCCGGTCATTTGACCGCTTTGACGACCTACTAGAAGCGCCGTGCTGTTGTGAACTACTTAAAGCGCGGCGAGGCGGTCAAATGACCGCTGAGTCCTTAGACTGGGAGGCTTTTACTTACACATAATGATCGCAAGATGGCGCTTCGTGCACGAATGAAATCGTTTGGTCATAAATTCAGTTTGCACTAAGCCATGTCATTCGTGTCAGACCGTGTTGTTGATAATCTGTGGTTGTTTGTTTCATTATGACATACAGCACGTTTGAGTTATCTGTTAATGTATTTGTGTTGATTTGTGTTGTTAAAAACTTTGGAAGAGTTCTTGAACAAACCTTAAGCAAACTTGACTTTCAACTAAAATGCTCTAAAAGTGAATGTGGCTAGTTCTAATTCACTCCCCAAATTCACTTCTATTCATTTAATAGGTAGGCCTAGCCTATGTTCGCGCTGCCGAAAATGATCGGACCTGGTCACCTGGAACAAAGAGCCTAATAGTCAATTACACAGTAGCCAGGATTTCATGCCGCATTTTACAGGCTACCGTGGCTACTTTCTAAAACAACTTTCATTCATTTAGGGAGAAGATCTAGGGTCTAGCTACATCGGAGGGAGGGAGATAGAGAGAGCTATGCTGAGCAGGCATAGGCGTGAGAAGTAGCATAATTTAAAATAATGAGTGAATGATATTCTCTGTTTTGCGAATGTGTAGGCTATGTTTGCGATGTCTGCTGAAAAAAAAAGCTAGGCCTATTGTTTCTACAATTTAAGCTAACTTCTATGTGAATTCGAGATTCAGCGTAGAGACACACATTTTCTCCTGGTTTACAAGCAGAGTCGTAGCTCACTAGTTAGAGCTTCGGCTTGATCACCCAAGGGTTGCTGGTTCGATCCCCAACCTATTCCTGACGGAAGTTCTTTTGAACAAGGCATCAATAAAGTAGGCTATATTTATATTCTTTTCGATTCACATAACTACACACACGCTGGCGAATTCGAACATTCTGAAACGCGCATATGCGATGAAACATGATTGCGCATTCTTCCACGGGTTGCCTAAACAGCCAGCTTACAGCCTAGTCTATGCAGGGGACAGATAGATGGGGTGGGGGTGGGGAGGCAGTTCCTCAATGCCTCGGTGATATCTGTAGCCTAAGTATCCTAGACGAGTGTATGGGGGAGGGGGATGATCGGTTTCAAATAGGCTGCAATGGATAGTGTGTTGTATAGACCCCGAAGCCATTTGCTTTGAGAACGGCTGGCTAATGAAGTTGTTGGCTGGCTAGCTGGCTCAGCCAAAACCTTAATGCAGCCGCCACAGTTTTCATGACTGATAATGGCTTTAGTTGCCACTTCATGTCTACAGATGTGTATATTGTATTAGATATCAACACACAATGTTATTGTATTGTTTTGGACAACGTTCTGCACGTTTCACTTCAATGTAGACTGCATGCGTTCATTGCGTTGTGAACAGCGCAGCAATCTCTGGAAAGGAAACGGTGGAAGTCGCATCAGTAGGCTAGCTAATAGCCTATCACGTTCAATGCTGTAAATCCATCTGTTCCAGAATATTTGGTTCATATCATCAATCTTTGGTTTTGGTGTTTGTGCAACCGGGCCCTGACGATTTAACAAAAGTCTGAGTAGCCCTACGTAGGAATTAGGAAAGTAGCCTATGTAAGGTGAGATCAAAATCAGGCTACTTTGTTTGCTGCTTTTCCCCATGTCATTTTCATTGGTCGTCAACTCACTGGGAGTCCTGTGTGTCGTAGCAACGAGCACAATACTGATGTGGTGTGTCCAGTGGGAAAATCTCATGTAGGCCTAGAACTAGTTTCTAGGCTATCGTTTATTTTTTCGCGTGTCACTATGATATAATTATTTTTAGATGCAAAAAGTCTAACTGGCTTTGTCAAAGTTTGTCAGTTGGCGGCAGAAAATGATTGGCTGGCGAAATTATTTTTCGTTAATGGTAGGCCTAAACATATTGCGATTCATCCGTTTATTTCAGATAGGTTGTTATTAAAAACCATTAACAAAAAATAATAGTTCATCGACGTTGAAAAACGGTCAGTAAATTCTATCGATATAAGATTTGAATTTCGCTCCTGCCGAGATGTGAACACGGGTCTCCGGCGTTGCAGACAGGAGTGTTAACGCTGCGCCACTTGACATTATACAACAAGTGCGTTAGGATAGGTCCTTGACTTGACGTAACTCAGTCAGTCCAGCAAATATGTAAGAAAATGCTTATACATTAGTCTGAGCTTTAAAAGATAGCCTACAAATAGAAGATAAGATGTACAACTTTGAATGTACGTAGGCATACGCGCCCTACGTACATAAATAGGCTACGACGAAAATTACACATGTAGGCCTGTCGCAACGTTTTCAAAACAAACTCGCATTTTACCACTGTAAATCGCCTCCATAGACTATGCCATGTAAATGAAAAATAGTTATTAAAATAAAGCACATATATAATACATGTTGCACATATATAAACGATATGTTTTATGGTAAAATATTATTCTCATGCCCGACTGACAGGAAATCCTTGCGACATCTGCTGTGAGAAAAGAGAATAGCAGCCTGAACAAAAATGGCCGAACGCGAGACAACATAGTGTTGTCACATAAGTGAGCGCAAAATAGCTCTAAACTAGCTTGTACCGGTGTGCTTTTGATCATGTAAAATTCTGGGTGACAAAACACGCGTATTTAGGAAAAGTCGTGAACGTAGGGTCCTGGAATTTAATCGAGTGAAAAGATTTTTTTTTTTTTGTAATCGCTGCGGTCAAATGACCGCAGCCCGGCAGTTCTAGGTATATCTAGGTCAAACCCCCACGGCGCTTCTAGGAATACGCGTCAGCGGTCAAATGACCGGCGCTTGGCGCTTCTAGTGTTAAGTGTACCAGCAAAATATCCATTCATATTTTAATAGTGTCTTTCAGCAGTGTTAAATTGTGCCACTAGAGATTTTGCAAGCAAGGCTTTTGTTTGTGTGTGGGTGTTCACTTTTTGTAAGTTATAGTTCACCAAGAGGGTACAACAACAGCTTCTACATTTTCAACAGACATCCACCATCATTAACACCAAGTTGGTTTCAAGAAATTCATCAGCGGTAGTACTAATGACAAGATTCTCTGCTGGTCTTGGGAAGACCTAGGGGGTAAACTACAAAGCAAGGTTCGTGGTATGTTATGCATAAAGTCTGACAAGTGCTAAAAATTTGGCAAACAAGTGAATGTTCCTGTTGGGCTATTTTTTTCTTTGAAGTTTTATATCTGAAAGTTGGTCAATTGCTCACTTTAAACTGTAAACAAATTTGGCAAGCAACAAGGCAATCGCCATGAACTTCGGTCTCTGCTTGCCAAATCTTAACACGCCGAGGGCTCTAGGCTCAACATACCACTGACCTTGTTTCATAGCTGTTGACATATCCCCCTTTTTTTGTTTTGTTTAGTTTTTTTGCTGTTATTGTTGCTATGGTGATAACTGGCAAGTGCACCCATTGATCCCACAGGTTGGCCAGAGAGAACACAAACCTGCACAGATGGAGAAGGGGAGGAGGTGGATAAGGATGAGGAAGTCTCTTGTCCAAGGTGCTGCGAAGGAACAGCATGAGTGCACATTGACCAAGGATGAAGTGTCTGACCGATGGGAAACGTATTACTTGATGATTGTTAATTATGTGGTCCAGATTGAACGGATCGCAAGTGACCAGGAATTATCATTACATTCGGTCAATTATGGAGTCGTTTTGCTCACAGAAAATCAGCCATGCACATCCTGGGTATTTCGCAAACCAATCAAAAACAAAACTACTCTGCAGGTGACCTCATTCCCTCCAACTACACAATCAGCCAGATGGACCATCACAAGTCTCTGTCATGTCCTGGCAATGCAACATCTCTACCATGCCACTACGACCAATGAGACGCCAGGAGGCTATGGCTGTAAGCATGACTAACTATCACATAGGAGGATACAAATCACAGAAACTTGTCTTACACCAATTGTTTGTGACCTCCAGTTGTGGTGGTGGTGGGTCGGGTCACCTTTGACCTGTGACCTTACTTCTCATCTCAGCAGAAAGCGGTCACGATTCATCAAGCCTGCCGTGGTGTAGCTCCTGGGTGTCTAACCCAGTTCAGGCTGATGCTGGGCCATCAGCACTCTCCACAGTCCACCCCAGGAGACCCTCTGACCCCATTGGCAGATCGTGCCAGTTCACAGCCTTGGCGCTCTCAGTGCAGGGCTTTACAGCTGGCTCCCCGCTTCCCTTCCCTGGGGGGGGCTCACCAGCCTTGCCCTGCAATGAGGCCAGCACCCTGGGGGCAATCCCCCAGCCTTGGCAGGGACCTCCCCCTTGTTTCGTCACCCCCTTCCCTCTATATCTCCCTATTCTCTCCTCTCCTCTCCTCTCTTCCTCTCTTCTCTCCTCTCCCCCTCTCCTCACCTTTGCTCTCATCTCCTCTGCCCTCCTCTCTCCTCTCCTCACCTCTCCTTTCCTCTCCTCACCACTCCTCTCATCTCCTCTTCTCTCTTCTCTCATCTCCACTCCTCTCCTCTCCTCTCCTCCTCTCTCTCTCCTCCTCTTCTCTTCTCCCCCTGCCATCCTGCCTGTTCTCTCCATTGGTGGGCATGTGCCATGGCCTGAGGGGCTTGGTGACCTCCACCTCTGCTGAGAAAGACTGCGGGAAGGAAGAGAAATGTGGGAGGCAAATGGCACACGGCGCAGGTAGAGGTGCTGACATTTTTGGAGGCGCTCCATGAGCCTTGAGGCAAAATCGTTTTCGCCAACTCATTTCTTTTCTTTTTTTCCCTTCTTTCTTTCTTTCGCACTCCGTCTCCCTCTTGGCCTTCTCCTCGGTCGGTTTCGAATTGAGCTGAGAGTTCAGCTGGCTGTCACCGGAGCCCAACCCCCGGCGCTGTTGTTATCACAAGACTGCTTCGGCTTGTGCCTCAGGAGGTCGCGGGGCTTCCGTTTATAAACCTCAAAAGCCATAAAGCGCTGTATCAACATGCACTAGACGAGATTTAGTCGTCGGAGACATTTGTTTAGGGTCTTTTTTTTTTTAAATCAGTTGGAGTTTTTGGTTGAAGTCGTCCACTTTTGAGGTGATTAAGAGCAGGCTGCTGATGGCCTTTACTATGTGGTCATCTTCATTAAAGCCAAGCAGAGTGGGTGTGTGCACAGTTCATTAGTTCCCCACTCATTTTAATGATTGGTGTGAAAACAATGAGCGTGTGGGTGAGCAAACTCAGTGAGGTCATCATAGTCTAACCTTAGCTGGTCATTAGGGGAAAACGAACTGCCTTACACCTACGTATATAATTGACCTGGTAAGGTATATCTTCCTCTACAAATCAATTGGATTTGCATTATCTAAGTCATTATGATGCCACTTATCAAATAAATCAATCATTTTACAATGAATATTGATCTGAAATGATTACAAAGTATTTATTGAATGGCATGTTGGGCTTTTTCTATAGTGCTATAGTGAATTTTCAGATCAGGGTGAAACTGGTTCATCAATACTGACTTGTTTTGCAACACAACGTATATTTGTATAAAGCAATGACATTTTTGTTGGTATGTGTGCCCTTTTAGATAAAAGGCCTAGCAGCAACTCAAACAAGCAGTCAGAATCTGTAGTTAGCTCATTACATACTAATTGATCATCAAATCCTTGTGAAACAGCTCAAATCAAGCATTCCATAGAATTGTACAAATAGTCATTAGAATTAGTTTGTTGTAGGCTGTTCCATCATCCATGACATAGTGTACAGTAGGAACCGTAGGTGGGAGGAATAAAACGGGCCAGCTATTGCAGTGAATGTACTGTACAGAGGAAAATAAAGTTCATTTTAGAACAAACCCTCTAGAACACTATCCAGCCCAAGAGCAAGTGGTTCATAACCTTGAGATACTGGACAGGACAGCAGAGTGGAGATGTTTATCATGAGTTCTTCTTCATCCCCTGTCTCTGTGTGAAAAGTCGAATGCCTCTGCCCCCCTTACACCCCCCTGAGGAACTTGATGATTTGTTCTGCTGTCTTTACAGCCTATGGTGACAAGGTGACTTTGTTGAATTGGATCGTTTCACTTCATCAGCTGCTCCTGGCCCAGAATAACATGGTTCATTCAATCCCACAGCAGGAACACCTTTAGTGGTACATTGTTGTGTCAGTCTCATCTCGGAAAAAAAAAATATGCGGTGTGTTTAAAAAAAAAAAAAAAAAAACCTGCGCACACCTTCCCGAACCAGCCCGCCTGTTGGTCTGTCATACATCATGTGTGAGGTGCGATTCTGAAAGCATAGATGAGTTTCTCGCTGAATCAATAATTTGCAGGTTTCTCCCGCAAATTTCTCTTGAGGTTGTCACGGTCCGTGTTGGTTTTCATTATCGTTGGTTGGTTGTTTATTATCAGAAGCGTGTCATGACTTCAAATGGGGGACCTGTCAGCTTGTGAGCTCCGAGCACATCCTTGGCATCTGTTGGCATGGTCGCTCCTATTTTACACAGCCTGCTCTGTCTTGAGGTTGCCGTTATCAAAGTCAAGTGCGTAGTCTCCCAGTTCTCTCTGGATCTAGTCTTTTATTAGTAGCAGTTCTTTGCATTTTATACAAGCAATGGAGTGAATTTAACATACATAGTTGACATTTTGTAATGTTTGCATTAAAGATAAGCAGCATTTTCTAAAGCAGCCACTTTGTGGAAATGCAAAATGTCAACATTTCAGTCACAAATTGGCTAGGGAAGTGTTTATCATTTCTCAATGTGCCTATGACACAAATGCACACTGATAATAATCGGCTGAAATGTTTTCATTGTGTTGAGGTGTTCAATTAACTTGTCAAGCATTAAATTGCCGCAAAGAAAAAGCTAAATTGAGTGTATAATGAAATCATTCAAGGAACTGTGCAGTGAAAAAGAGGATTAAAATCATCTTTGGTTCAGCGGTCAACCCATTTTTAAATATACTTCTACAGTACCTCCCTCTGTGGAGCACCCACGGCCCCACCCCACCGCTAACACCCACCTTCACCCCCACCCACCTTTCGGTCTCTCTTTTGTCTTTTTGTGCTGACCCATTAAGACATTACGTGTTCTGCGCAGAATTGTCTGTCTGCTGGAGATGGGTTCTTTATAGACAGTATAAGTCTGGGCATACGCCCCGTGGGCTGTCCACCGTCTCTTTATGCGGCCAAATGAAGCTTTCAGCTCCGCAGTCACCGCTTGGGTCAGAGCGGTCAGGAAAATAACTTCTGTGGCCATAAATTACCCGGTGATTTATCAAGATTGGTCTATTCACATGCTGAAGAGGTTCCAGAGCAACTCAGCCACCAGCCGTTAGGTGATGATTCAACATTCAAGATTCAAGACGTTTATTTGTTACATACGTTTGGGTATAACATGCAGTGAAATGCTTCGTGCTTTGTCTTAAATGACAATGTTAATATTAATGTACAGTAGACATAAATAAATAAACAAAGGGAAAGTTAAGAAGATAAGTGTCAAAGTGCAACACCGTTTTTTTAAAAAAGTGACTTGAGACTAGAGTTAAAAACTGAACTTTTTGTGCAGAAAGCTCTTTCTGGTGTCATTCAGAATCCAAAGGGATCTCATCTCAAGTTTAGACTTCTTTCAAAATCGCACGCCATTGTACTGGAGATGTATGGCTGTCAAGTTACAATGAGGGACTTCTGACATTGTCATGATTTAGCAATTCAAGAGCGGCACTCTTTCACAAAGCCGTCTGACATTAAAAAGGGAAACTTGAATGAAGTAGCTGCCTTCAGTCATATACAGTGATACGTGTGGGTTTTTTTCTGCATTGGGGAAATTATGGCCCTGGAGATGTCTGCACTCCGCCCGGTTATCTGCCAGAAGTCTCTCCTCGTGCCCATCAGTGTACGCGGCTGTCTGCATTCCTCGGAACATTTTGATTTCCAGACAGATGTGGGATGCTCGGCCTCGTGGCGCCAGATCACTTCAAAGGGACGCCGTGCAGATGTGTAATTGCTCCAGGTGGGAATTCCTTTGTCGACTCCCCCTTCTGGAACGTCTGCGGTTACCAAGAGAGTCGTCGCAGAGACAGTCCGTGCCAAAAGTGGGCCGGGTTAGTCGGTACCGGAGTGTGTGTTCCTGGTCCCCGAGGGGAATGTTATTGGCACTGTCCGGGAAAAGATTTAAACTGTAGGAGCTTGATGGTTTATTTTCCTGCTCTGGTGCTCTCACAAGCCACACTGGGGATATTTCATATTAAGGATGACCTCAAACAAAGATACGCATACAAACACTTTCTCTCTCTCTCACACACACACACACACACACACACACACACACACACACAGGCACATGCATGCAGCCAGGCACACACACATACATATGCACACACTCACACACACACACACGCACACACACACACACACACATATGCACATATAAAAAGTGCTTTCAGAGTACAGTTCCACAGATCCTAACAGATCAATGTGAACCTTTAACAGCAAAGGCCCTGCTCTGTGGAACCTCTGAGTCATCTCCTCCTTCGTTTCCCTGACAGTTCCTCAGCTTCATCACCTGTGCCCCCTTCCCCTTTGATGTGAAGGATCACAGGTGCCCAGACAGACAGCACACACACACACACACACACACACACACACACGCACACGCACACACACAAGACACACACACACACACACACACACACACACACACACACACACACACACACAAGACGCACACACACACACACACGTCACTCTCACTCTGACTACCCCTCCGCCTTCCCAAATTCCTGACTCAAGTGTATGACAAGGTATTGATCTCCCTGCTTTTTATCATACCACCACAGGTAAGTTGAGGAAATCTCTCGCTTCGACAAAATGCTCTGACATGACAAGAGGGCTGCTGTGTCAAGTCAGTCAATTCGCAGACCGACTTATCTCATCTGCAGAAAGCCACACATTTGCATATATTCGTTTAACAGATGGCTTCATCCCAAAAGAAACTCACAGCACAGATAAGATACAGTATATGATTTTTTTTATCAGTATATATACGCCCCACGAGAATCCCACCACCTTCCAGACGTCAGCACTTACTAGTTGAACCATAGCTAACAAAGAGCAGTTGCAGGTGCACATACTGTAGGCTATATACAGTAACTTCAAAACCTGCCTGAGACCTTAAAGCCCTGACAACACAATGGCTGTATGTATACAGTCATTATGGTGGCAAAAAATGGGGGCCTCCATCCACATATTGTATGAATCTGCATTTTGTATGAACAAATCTGGTAGGGGATTTGCGTTGTGAGGTTTTAAAGATAGATCATTAATACATAGATCATTACATTTTTGATGACTTCAGGCACAGAAATGTTTCTTTCTCTTTTTTTTTGTTGCTTTAAGCCCTGTGCAGTACTGAGCAAGCCTGTCATTGCATTGAATAGAATCAAAAATGTCATTCAAAAAATGGGTGTCATGTTCACAGAGAAAGGTCTGGACATGCAGCCAAATGAATGCCCTTTGTGCTTGTGGCAAAGCCCTTTTTGACTCTTGTCCACACGTATTTATGGCCCTCTCATGTGTTTGTATATATCACCCGTGGTGAGCGTTCGACATGATTAGCATGCATTAGCGTGTCATTTTGTGGTGCAAATGCCGACTTCTGTGGTACTGTCACAAAGCCATTCATTTGTGTAATCCTCCTAATGTCGGGGTAATGCTTTTGTTATTAGTCTCTACTGGACAGTAGGGTCAGTGAATGGACAGCCTTTCTACAGGTCTCTGTCCCCACTCTTTCCAGACAAACCGAGGCTCAACCCAGGTTGCTGTGGCATGCTGATCTCCGATGCTTCAATCAATCATGGGGGCCCTCTGGTAAAAGATGGCCCACTTGGCAGCAGGGGGGGGTACTTGGTCAAACTGCCATTCAGATGCCACACATGTGGCAACGCGGGCATTAACAGCTTGGTGAAGCCACCCAGAAACGTCAGGCGTCAGGGGTGAGGTCACGAGACAGCTGCTTCCTTCTGGTTCTCTAGCCGGAGAGAACGAGGGACAAAGAGGGATGCAGAGAGAGAGAGAGGGGTGGGGGGAGCAGGCAGAGAGAGAAAGAAGAAGAGGGGCAGACGGAGAAATAGAGAGAGAGAGAGAGAGAGAGAGAGAGAGAGAGAGAGAGAGAGAGAGAGAGAGAGAGTGAGTCTGTGAACGTCATGAGAGACTGCCGGCTCATTTAGCCCTGGCCACTAGGATGATTAAGGAGCCTTCAGTTTGTGTCATCTCTGACAGAGCTTCACCAGCTAAAGGATTTAGAGCAGAGCGGAGAAAGGGAGAGAGAGAGGGAGGGAGAGAGAGAGAGGGACAGAGAGGGAGAGTGGGAAAGGGGCATGAAAGAGGGCAGAATAACTGAGAGAAAAAAAAGAGTGATATTTCGAAAGCCTACTTATTCCTCTGTCCTTATGCACTCCATAGGAGCCGTTGGATGACTGGAGGTCGGGAGTGAGTGCTGAGCTTTCTTCTCCGCTGCTTTTAGAACCTGCTTAGAACCTCGCTGGCCTCTCACGAACAACAAACATCTGCAGAGATAGATCTGAGTGCTAATCACTACAGCAAAACATCATCAGGTTTTTTATGAATATGGCAGCACCGACCCCCCCCCCCCCCCCCCCACACACACACACACACACACACACACACACACATTGAATCCCTCTCTCCCTGGTTGCGGTACAATTGCATAAGAGGAAATCACTCAGTCGAGAGCAGATGGCGGCTTGATTGGGGGGATTAACGTCAATTAGTGGGCGTCTTTTACCTGCGAATGCATCAAACGCTCGAAATCAAAGGAGAGCCAGGCGAAAAAAACATTCCCAGTGTACACAGCTGCATCGATGATGGAGCGAGGACACAGTAAAAAGGGCTTTAAAGAGAGCCTCCACCGAAGCCAACTAATCGCATACTACCACCAGCACCTCCACCCACCAGCACCACCCATGCTCTCCCTTATCTCCATCTCTCTCTCTCTCTCAATGCATATTTAATAACATCTATTACGTTTTTTTGGCTATCGCCTCTCATATAGAGGGGGAGCGAGAACAAAGACAAGCGCTGCTGGCGTCAAGTGGGGGCTCTAGCAGGAAATATGCGGTGGGGGGGTCGGGGAAGTGGGGGGGGGCATTATCTAGTGCCTCTCAGCATCATCCTGACTGACATGTTATTGATGAAGGGGGAGGTCTAAGCCACCTTCATGAACTTCCACATCAGAGCAGGCATATGGGGTGGTGGTGGTGGTGGTGTGTGCGTGTGCGTGTGTGTGTGTGTGTGTTGGGGGGGGGGGGGGGGGGGGGTAATGGCGCATGGTCGCCCACAGCACGCAACCCCTGCCCTGCTTCAGCATGCGTAAGTACGCGGCAAGGAGTTGTGGGTGTCATGGAGCCGGTGGAAAGACACCGGGGAGAATTATGCGGCAGCAGAGTTCCACTCAGTGGGATGCTATGTATCACCCAGAGAAAGGGAGTGAGAGGAGAGATGAATCTTACATTTTCTCTCCCTTTGTCCTCGTTCCACATCATTCTTTTTTTTCTTCTTCTTCTCACTTCCCTCCTCTTATTCTTCCCTTGTCCACCTCCTGATCTGCCTCTATGGCTTCCTAATTTCCTCTGCAGGAGAAGAGGTGGTGGGGGTGGGGGGGGTTATATCCTGAATGCGCTTGTTTTAACCACAGCTCAAAAAGACATGCAAATGCCTGTTGTCTGTTTAAGCATGGGAATGACAATGGGTTCAGGAGGGGAGGACAAGAGGAGAGGAAGGTCTCGTTGTTCCACATGTCGGCGACGCTCCGCTGCATTCACAGCCTCGAGTCCTAATGCCCACTGAAAGCATAACGAGACAGGAAAAAAAAACCTCTCGCAGTGTCGTATTACCTGCAGGGACACCCTTGGACGGTGCCCGCCTGGCTCCAAAAAAGCCGACGCGTAATTATTATTCAAATGTGCGCTTGGCGGTCCGCCGGCCTTTCAAATAGCTTCACTGAGCCGTCCCACCACCGAAAAAAGGCACCCGGCGGGCGGTCAGGGTCCGTCATTCTCCTCGCCACCCCCTCACCTTCGTCTCCCTCCATCAAACGATACAACTCCTCATCCTCAGCTGTCAAAGTGAAGGCTCGAAGGGATGGGGGGGGTGGGGGGCTAGTTGGAGGAGAGAGAGAGAGGTATGAAGTGTCCATCCCACTTCAACCGAGTCTAACTGATTTAAAGACCTGCACCACTGTCAAGCTCCCAAGCCATTCATATTGGATTTATGCCCCCTTCGCAAGGGCTCGTCAAAGGGGGGAGAAAAGTCATAAATACGTGGTTATATATGTTCCAAACACCATTTTTCTTCCTCTTCTTTGACGCAAGTCGGAGCAGGGCAGAATTTAAAGAGGAATTAGTCTGTTTCAAACTGAAGTGGCCCTTGAAGTGTGTGTGTGTGTGTGTGTGTGTGTGTACAGTATGTGTGTGTGTGTGTGTGTGTGTGTCTGAGTGTGTGTGTGTGTGTGTGTGTGTGTGTGTGTGTGTGTGTGTGTGTGTGTGTGTGTGTGTGTGTGTGTGTGTGTGCGTGCGTGTGTGTGTGTGCTTCTGCGTGCGGCAGAGGAGTCGGCAGGGGGTAGGTGTGAGATTGCCGGGGCACAGAGTCTTCCTCCCTCTGAGGATTAGGGGGCGAAGGATCGTCACCTCCTTATCACAGGCACAGGGAGAGCCACCTGCCCCACTCGAGTGTGAGCTTTAACGGCAAAAATGACAAATATTGAGGCCGACAGGGCTTTTATTTCATTTTTCCGCCACAGCTTCCTTCCAGGGATGAGGTTGATTAATGGGCTTATGTGTGGGTGCACACCTCTCGTCGGGGTTATCAGCATGCATGCACAGTTTGGACGGATGGAGTGTGCACTGATGAAAAGCTATTTATATACACACACACATACGCATGCTCAGCCACACAGTCACACACACACACACACTCACTCACTCACAGATACATACACACACATACAGTGCACACACACACACACACACATACAAACATTACAGATACACATACATGGAGATGCACAAAAACTCACACATGCCCAGTCGTGCATCCACTGTCATGCCGTATGAATTGAGGTTGTAGAAATTATCTTTGTTTATCAGCCGAGAATCTGAAATTGCCTTTTGCAACCTGGAGTGCTTTTATTTGTTCAGAGTGACTCAGGCGAACGGCCGGCACCGCATAATAAGTGGAACCTGTTAGATTGCATGGGTTTATGAGACAGATCAACAGAAGAGAGTGTGTGTGTGTGTGTGTGTGTGTGTTTGTAAGAGAGAGAGAGGGGGGGGGGGGAGATGGCCCACCACAACAATAGTCCAGGGAGCCACAAATATCTCAGTCATGGTGTGAGTCAATTGCAAATTACTGGGAGCTTAGATGCGATAATGGAATAAGAAACCTCCAGTCCTCCAATCAATATGTTTGTTTTGGAGGTGGGGTGGGAGCTGGTTGGGGGGTCTTAATGGTCAAGCAGGGCTTCGCTTCCTCCCACAATGAACGTCGTGTTCTCATCATCGTAATTGGCTCCGGGTGCAACCTGGGTCTCCACTTCGTTAGCATGCTGAGAGGATTGAGTGATATGCGAGACTTTCAGGGACTACTCCTGACCTGAAGGTAGCCTCGGATCGATAATAATAAAATATGCATGGTATCTCTCTCTCTCTCCCTATCTCTCTGTCCTCCTCTCTCTCTCTCTCTCTATCTCACACACACACACACACGCACACTCTTCTTTGCTCTTCCTCAATTCCTGCCAATGTACTTTCTCCTTCTCTCCCTCTCTCTCACACACACACACACTCACACACAGACACACACACGCACGCACGCACACACACACACACACACACACACACACACACACACACACACACACACACACACACACACACACACACACACACACACACACACACACACACACGCACGCACACACACACGCACACACACACACACACACACACACACACACACACACACATGCATGCTCTCGCCCAGAGCTGCTTACTCTATGTTGTCCTCTCCTGGATTGGAGGTTTTTGGATCACATCAGCTCTCAGTAAATTCTAAATTCTACCATCCTGTAAGCTCAGCTGCCCTGATCCTGACTAAGAAGCCTAATAACTTGCCCGGCTCTTAAAAAATCATTCCCAAACTTTCACGGCCATGAACTTGAATTCAACCGAAGAAGAGGCACAGCCGGTTTTCTCAGCATCAGTCCTACCAACAGTATTTCAGAAAACGATTGGGTTTTCCCTGCACTGGATCAAGTCCAAGCCCTGATTATGGTATATTGTACTTTGTTAATGAAAGATGGATGTCCAGGGTGAATGTGAATGCTGCATTGGTCAATTTTTTCCGCAGTAGTGGTGCAATGTTTGAACCATATATCTGTTCACTCATGTTCACTGGGTAATGATGTTTTTAGTTTGCCTTGTTATTTATGCACTCTTAGTTGAAAGGCTTCACAGAGAGACCGTCTCTTCAGTTTGTTTGGCTTTAATTCATTAACTGGTTCGCACCATCGGAAGTTCCAGGCTTCTGACTGCCAATGTTGAAGGATCTCTCTCTCTCTCACTCACTCTCTCTCTGTGTCTGTCTCCTGCTGTCTCTCTCGCAAACAGAATTCATCTAATGTCAGATAAAAGGTCCTTTGTTGCCTGGTTACTCTTAAGCAGTGCTGTTGGCGTAATTGCCTTCCCTATGTTTTCGCTTTTAAAAGCTCCTCTGCTGAGAATTCAAAGAGTGAAAGTTTATTAAGCCTGGTAAGTAATATTCCAGTACTATTCCTGAGGTGGCCTGCCTGGTCTTGTCAAGGAAGGAGAGCTCTCGACACACAGATTTATTGACAGAACATGGTGTGTAGAGGGAGGGTTATCCATATAAATGCAATCAAGGAAGCATGACACAGAGTGGGACTGAGGGAGGGTTGTTTCAATAAAATAAGAATTTCTTTTCAGCAGGGGCATGGGGGGTTAAAGAAGAAAAAAATTGATTTAGGTGAGTCAATAAACGCAATTGTGTTGAATTGAAAGAGCCAAACCTGCAAAACACGTATAGCCATGTTATGGGTTCACAGAAAAATGGTTTTCCTCCCAGACGACACACACAAGTTTATATATATCAGTTCTCAAACGTCCAGGTGTGTGTCTTCATATTCACTGTCACAGACACACAGGCACACAAACAACATGATGCAAGAGGAACGGAGAAAGACGCAAGCGCCGTCTAATCTATGTTGTTCAGTCCCACCAGCTCATTCAGTAAATGTTTCTTCATACTGTAACTCTCATCTAGACATTCTGCATTCTCCTCTCTCTTCCTGTATACGGCTATCGCCAAGCTCCAGCTCAATGGTGTTTTCTGCCCCCAACGGCACCTTCCAGGCAGCACAGCCTTAAAGGCACTACACTACCTTTACCCTATTCCTAACCCCCTCAACCCTCATCCTACCCCTAAACTGAGGGGAGTAGTACCTTGAAGGCAGCGCTGCCTGGAAGGCACCATTGAGGGCAAATAATACCAAAGACCTAGGCTCCACCACCTCCACCAACCATCATCCACCCTACCCTACCCTACGTCACTGTCCACAGGTCTCATTTAGACATTACCTCCTCATTTTCTGGTCTGTAATCTCTCCAGTATTCTAACACACAGCTAAGTTCTTCCTCCATCACCACCACTATCACCACAATAACAAGACCATCCCATCCTACCCTATACCCCACCCTACCCTACTCCACCCTTCCCCCAATTCTCATCTAGACAATACCCCCTCATTCTCAGTTCTCTATTTCCCCCTCGCACACGTCTAAACTCATCCACCATTAGCGCCGCCAACACCACCATAACAACACCATCCTACCCTACCCCACCCCACTCCGTCCATCACAGCTCTCATCTAAACATTACCTCCCCGTTATCCACCTTGTATTTTCCCCTTTATTGTATTCTTGCAGACATTTACACTCCACCACCATCAGCTCGACCATTTTTATCCCACCCTACCCCACCTCCCCCCTCCCTCCCTCCCTCCCTCCCTCCCACGCCCTTAGCCGCTCTCCTGTGTCCGGCGTCGTGGCTGCTCTCCCACCACCTCAAGCCCAGGTGCTGTTGAAAGCCCGCCCCAGACTCCTCGGTGAGGGAGCCGAGCAGCAGGGGCAACAGCAGGGGCAGAAGCAGCAGCAGCAGTAGCCGTGGCGCTGGGGGAGCCCTGGAAGCTGCTTAGTGCCCTCGGCTCCAGACGAATCCGCAGAAGAGCTTCAAAGGGGCGTCTGGCTGACGCGGGGTTCTTTGAGGATTAGCGCGTCTCCTGACAGGAGCGGAGCGGAGCATGCGGCGGAGAGAGAGCGAGGAGTGAACTGGGGGAGAAGGAGGAGAAGGAGGAGAAGGCCCCGGTGTGGATGGAAAGGGCAATCTGGGAGCAAAATGGGGGGTGGGGGAGGTTGGGGGAGAGCTTGGAGAATGTTCCGGAGAAAAAAAGGGGAGGGGGAAAGGGTAAAACCATCCAAGTTTACACACCACCACAGGCATCTGTAATCTGTCCCCAGAGACTTGTCTGTTTGAAGATGTATGTGATCAAACTCGATGGATAAACATAATCGATGCTCTATAGCATGCCTCGAGCCTGACCTTCAGATGCGATGCAGTGGTCCACTACATGATGTCTAGTGTCTCCTATACAAGCCTAAAATGGCCTGAGATGGACTTTCAGGTCATATCGTCTCACCAGTGGGATACCTCTGCCAATACACTCACAGACGTTTCTCAATCACCTCTGGGGTCAGTTGTTCCAAAGCGATCTGATGGGATTTGCGCTATTGGATTGGATCACGGTTTGGTCAGAAGAGGACAAAGGATTCTGATCACGTAATCCAATCTGGATCAAACTTTCAGTTTGTGGTGTTCCAAACTTTTTTGGAAGGATTGGGATTTATTTGATCCAAACAACAGTGCCCCGGAGGCAAACTTTCACAGAAATCTACCGCATCGCTGCAATATATATCTTTTGACCTTTGTGCCCCAAGGCAGATTCTCAAGGCAACCACTCTGTGTATCAACAGCATAACCTTGAGAGGCGCCTACATATTCTATTGACAGAGACTTGATGGAAAGAGCAGAAATATGGAGAAGAACCTATATGCTTAACAGGATACTATATTTATTTCCTTCACTGATAGATCCCATGCAGCCTTCATCACGATACACTTCAAAATCAGGGCAAAACTGCGCAAAGGCAGGGTTTTTTTTTTTTTTCAAGTAATAACAAAGATGCAATTTTTCTACACCATGACTGAGCTGTGTTATGTGTGTGTGTGTGTGTGTAAGCTTCAGATCCGCCCATGCGATGATGTCTGTGGTCTGTGTGTTTCTGGGTGGTTTATTTGCCGTGGTGTTCCATCTCCTCCGCGTGCGGCGGTGGACGGCGGCACATTTCATTACGCCGGTGTATCAAACGCTGTCACATGTCTGCCTTGTCACCCCACTCTCTCTCTCGCACTCGCGTACTCCCGCTCTTCGGAATGCGTGGAGAAGCGCATCGGAATTTGATTGAACGTAGACATGAAAACGACATATCAATCTGAAATTCATTTCAAAGAGCAATTTCCCCATCATAGCCATGGAGGCCCAGTCCATTATTATTGCCTCCAACCTATCTAGACTGAAGGAGCGGAATAATAAAAAAAATAACAAAATTTAATTTAGCCTTTTTTTCCATTCCAGTAAAAAATTAAGCCAGTGAAGCATGAATGAAGGTGTATTAAGGGGATTAAATGACGAGATAGCGGTAATGCCTCTCTTGGAGCTGAAGTGAAATGTTGATGCAGTTCGAGTGTGTTCTTTCCTGTTAGTATACTTGTCTGTGCACTTAATCCACACACTTATCCCAGCCTGCAGCTGGGTTAATAATTACCACACAAGTTCTTGGGGAATTATATTGCATAAACAAAATTACTATGTTAGAATGTACACAGAATGTACAAACTATAAAATTATGGACAGCTTTAAATTAGACTACTTTATTTTAGTTACCAAAAGGGATTGTATTGAAGAAACACCTGTTGTGTTTTGCTTAAAAAAAACACTGTGTCCTCTGCTTGGGTTGCTCACTACACCCATAAATGTTCCTTTGGGATATAATGCTGAGGTGAGATCTTAGTTCTTTCAAACTGCCCCATTTCATGAAAGATTTATCTGAGCTGGAGCACTTTTGGAACACCTTCTCTCCTGGTAGAGTCCACTGCAGAGTTCAAAAGGGAAACTCCTAAACCTCCTAGCAGTAGCTTGTGTTATAATGTAGCGCTTGCGTAGCTGCAGCGTAGTTCTGCCGGGTATACTTAATACGTCATTCATTCATTACCTCCGACCAATCACCAGGCTACATTGGCTTTATTAATGACTCTGCCCAGGCACCTGCCTTGTTGCTTTCAGGTGCCGATTTTCGATGTTCCCACCCTCCCTCCCTAATCACCACCAGGTCGATCCTCGTCCAGTTGTCCAGGGGGTAGGCTTCGCCCCTGCTTCTCGTTCCGGCAGGATTTGCCAGGGTCCGCACGCTCAGTGACCTGGACCTAGGACGGGGCCTACACCAAAGACTCTCATTGTTGCTAATTTCTATCCCGATTAAAATCTTTGTTAACTTCAGTTATGTCTCTGAGTATTCCTGGCTGAACTGTACATCATCATGTTGTATATTATGTGTAGGCCTAGAACTATATCTTGGTGGAGGCCAGGGGGTCAGGATTTAACTGATTAGCTTCGCCGATTAGCAAGGCACTTCCTCTTCGCCATTTTCCAGAAATACATCATGTCCGGTGCCATTTCTCCTCATGCTGATTGGTGGCTGTTCCACTCTCATGCACAAGCTTAGTGTGGGCATGAGCTCTCCTTCTGTACCTTATGTCAATCAGTAACCTGGCACTTAATTGGCTAAGTAAAATGGCACCGGAAACAAGCCCCTTGAAACGCCATGTTGAAGCCTGAAAAAATCATTCAATTCTGGCAATTTTCACTAGCCTACCATTCCCATTGAAATGAATGGGGGCGGGACTTGTTCGCTTTCTCCAGTTCTTATAATACCTCCATGGTGGAGGCTAGGCTACAGTAGCTTCTTGTTGTTATGGTAGCATCTGTGGCACTAAAAAGCTTTAGTAATCTGAAACATTTGTCGCAATCAAACACGTCTGTGACTTCTTTCATCAATCTCCGAAATCCTGATTCAGATGGGATTTCCAATTTCATACAGGCTAAAGCAACGTGACATTTTTAAAACCACCCATTTGTAAATGGTGGAGGGGTGTGATTAGATTACCCTCCTTTAATAAGGCCATTACAATATCATGTCTGCCGGCTAATTTGACAGTGACTACTTGCACTAATATTGTTGTGAGAGATTGCTTGTCTCAATTAGTCCAGGGCCTATTTCATGTTACCTTCGGTAATGAATGCTTCATCACTATTGTTTCGCCCATTACACTTAGGTCCTATTTCCACAATCCCGTCTTGGTCATTGGTTTTCTCTTCAATGGGCGGTGAATGGATGCTTCCAGAAGCAATAGTATATCAGTCGTACAGGACTTGAAGGGCCATTGGACTAGAATAATAAAACAGGGCAGCCCCAGCGTGCGTGACAATGTCACGCCCATTTTGATTATTCCGCACTTAAATCTCGACACCTCATCTCATCTCATCTTGCCTCTGTCCTCTGTTTAAAAAAGATTGTTTCCCACCAGTGTGATTTCCAGTCAGGTGTGAGAGTCTCAAAAATAGCATCAGATCTTGGGAATGTACAGTAGGACTCCGGGACTCTCTTTTCATGTTCCCATTATAATTATCCCTTATAAACCTGGTGGGGAAGTGTAGGCCTAGGACTGTAGGGAACAAAAAGAAGTGATCCCCAAGGAGCTGCCTTCCATGTGGAATACATTTACATACGAACATGGGAATAATGTTAACATTGTTAAAACGTGGATGTTTCCTACTGGCATCATCTCTGGCCGAGTGTGAGAGAGGCACTGGCTGGGACTGCCAGGGGGTGTCGGGGGCTGCCGGCTGGGGCCACAGATGCGGTGGCACGGCGGCGGCGGCGGCACACACACAAACCCCACCAGACATTGCAATAACATTGATATAGCAGCGCATACCCAGCTCACCGCGTGCAGCGGACCTTGAAATGTGCAGCACGCTTTCCCTTCCGCTAGCAGAGAAGCAGACAAACAAAATGTCAGCCCGCGTTTCCCTCCCCCCCCTACTCTCGCTCCGAGAATACGTGTCCTAACCGTGCAGGCGAGCCTGAACAGAATTCGAAATATCTAGATATTGAGCGCATGAGATGGCTTCTTATTTCGTTTGGTTAAGGGCCAGTTACTTGTGTGCTGTGAAGTGTCTGATACCCCCTTGCCTGCTAAATCGGAGCTGTCTCTCTCCCTTGTGAGGGCTCACAGTGGGGGCAAAGCATTGTCCTCTCATTCAGTCGGTCAGTCATGATGATCTCAACGGACTCTATGTGACACTCTCCGCTATGCTGTTGCCAATTTCGGACATTATGAAGGCTTCCGTAGCTTTGGATAACCACTCACACACACAGACTCAACACTACTGAGCCAGCAAGAGAGAGAGAGAGAGAGAGAGAGAGAGAGAGAGAAAGAGGGTGCACAGAAAGACAGTTTGACAGAGAGAGTGTGTGCTGGGTGCAGCTGGCGGTCGGCTGATGTGTGAGTTTTTCCGTCGGACTCAAACTAGGTTACTACAGATGAGGCGCTGAGCCGAGGTGGCACGCTCCAAAAAATCACCCCCCTCCCAATAAAAAAGACTAAATGGATTTATTTCCACGCAATCGGGTGTTTGTTGTGTGTGTGTGTGTGTGTGTGTGTGTGGGGGGGGGGGGGGGTCCCTAGAACTGAAAAGTTAAAACTGGCCCGCCACAGCTGACAGTGTCTTGCACACACTAAGCAAATTAATTATGGACATAATGCGATGCAATGTTGCGTATAAATAAAGAAGGAAAAAAACGTTGAGCATGGATGAGACAAGATGTGCGGCTGTTGTGGCCCGTCATTGTCATCGTTGGTCTGGATTCATCATGCGCCGCATGAAACCCTTTGAAAAGTGTAACGGCAGAAGAAAGCAAAGCACCAAGCAACCTATTTATGACACTGCAACGCAAAACAGCTACACTCAGCCAAACCCAAGTTTCACGGCTGTATCTCAGCACCCTCCTGATCTGAAAAGCTCATATATTCCACGCCACCCGTCAAACAAGATAGGCGTAAAAAAAAAAATATCGAGCCTCCATAGGAATGAAGCATTTTATGGTCAGTATGTCATATTGGCATCAATATTGCACCTCAGTGTGAAATAGTACCTTCCAAAAGAGAGTTAAATGAATCAAGGGGGTCAGCCGTGTTAAGCATAGGAGGGCAAGAGCTCCTTGGGGGCTAGCAAGCCACATGCTGTTTTGTGGCATGATAAATCAGTCTCAAGCTGTCATGCTGTTTTAAGATGGTGTGATGGAAACCTTTGCAAGGAGTCTTTCTCCCTCTCACTGTGTGTGTGTGTGTGTGTGTGTGTGTGTGTGTCAGTACCCTAAAGTGTGTGTGTGTGTGTGTGTGTGTGTGTGTGTGTGTGTACATATTTGTGCATTTGTACTCTAAAGTATGTGTCTGTGTGTGTGTGTGTGTGTGTGTGTGTGTGTGTGTGTCTGTGTCTGTGTGTGTGTGTGTGTGTGTGTGTGTGTGTGTGCGTACGGTGCACTCTAAACAGTGTGTGTGTGTGTGTGTGTGTGTGTGTGTGTGTGTGTGTGTGTGTGTGTGTGTGTGTGTGCACGTGTATGACTGTTTGTGTCTGGTGGTACCCTAAAGTGTGAAAGGCCTGAGAGCCCTGAGCTAGATAGAGAGAGAGGCCCTGGGGCATGCCCAGGCTATTCTGAGAGACTGGCCTTCGTCCAAGTTGAGAGAGTCTCTCTCCCTCTCACTGTGTGTGTGTGTGTGTGTGTGTGTGTGTGTGTGTGTGTGTGTCCGTGAACGTGAACGTGTACAAATGTTTGTCCCTTTCCGAAACCGGTCCCGACCCACTTCTTGCTGGGGTGGGAATCACCCTCACAGCTCAATCGAGTTTATTTTATAAGGGCATAAGGTATAATACCACACTAAGCTTTGGGACAAACGTCCCTCTCTCTAGAGAAAACAGGATGTGACGTACAGTAACCATGTTATTGTTTACAGGCGTACTCACATGGAACTCACATTTGTATTGAGTGTTTTCCATGATATCGCTGCATTGATGCACTTTTAACAAGAGATCATCTGTGTTTGGTGTTGCGAGGGTTTTTAACACTAATTGGTTCAGATGGCCCTTAAAGGCGCTCTAAGTGATGCTGTTGGGTAACGTCACTTCTGTTGATGTTCAAATAAAACAGAGAGCTACTGTAGCTCGCTACTCCCTCCCCCTTCCTCCCGTGCAATTGAAACTCTCCTAAATGCGCATCTTGTCAGTGATTTGCTGGAACAGTTATTTATCGTTTTATGGCCCAGGTTGAACCAAGTTGCTTTTGTTGCCATTTTTAGAGCCTGGGCTGTCCACCGAGTTTTTTCAACTGTATATTCAGGGCTCAGGCAGCTAGTGGATGGTGAGGTGATGTTTGCCGTATATGTGGCAAAAATTGTTTAGCTTAGAATGTGTAACATTGCTTAGAGCACCTTTAATATGGTGGACCCTCAATATGAATGCGCAGAGTGCAAGAGGGCATAGGGTGGCTCTTAAATTCTCTCCTCGATGCTCGGTCCTCGAGGCTCGTTCCCACTGATCTATAACTAACACTGGATAGACTATCCCATTGTTTCCGCCTCATCATTCTTTATCTAGATCAGTGAGGACGAGGATCAAGGAAGGAAGGGAGGGTGTATTAAAGACCAAACGAGAGGCACCCATAGTAACTAGTTTTAGAAAGGGCCTGTGTGTGTCCTGGAAAGGGCCTGTGGTTGTACTCTGAAGTGTGAAATTCCAGAGAGTCCAGAGCTAGATAAAGACAGAGGCCCTGGTTCATGAGATATTAAGGAATTAACTTTTGAATAAATCATTAACTCATGTATGAATTCATGATCATTTATGTACCTTTACCATAAAACGAAATGTCTTTAACTCATTTTCAAGTGAAGTAAATGAGAGAATGATGGGAGGAACCTTGTAAAGATATCTTTTTCCTGTGTATGCCTGTATGCAAATGTATTGAATGTGAGAACTGGAGTAAAATGATACGTATGGGTTTATTGCAGTAGCCGAAGCTCCACATCTTCTCTGTGACAGCACGACAAAGACCTCATCAGCACCACTTGTGGCTTAACAATACCACAATTATCAGCAATTAGAGAGGAACACACTAGGGCTAAACTAGTCAGTCGTGGGTCGTTGATTTCAATTTGTTTTTTTCCACAGTTGCTGTGGCAACAGCTTTAAAAACTGGCAAATACAGCCTAATGAGCGTGTTTTTGTCTTCCTTTACACACCTTTGCAGTCACACTGAAAAACAGAATGTAACTCAATTGCGGTGCACAGGCAGAAATGGTTCATCAACCGATATATACCGTAATCACTTAGGTCACTTAGCATCTATTTCTACTGTATCTGTGGTACGCTAATTGCTACTCCACTCTGCTTTGATTTGTATGGGTGAGTTGCTCAGCCAAGCTAACAGCATAGGTCTACACAAAGACCCAAGGGATACTGCAGATACATATCCAGGGCTGTGGAAAACATCAGCGGGCTTAGGGTCAGTTTCACTGGCTGCTGGTGAGGGAGATGTCCAGCCAGATTAGGCCTGTATTCCCAACTGCTCTCTTTGTTGGGGGGAGATCACGCTGTCAGTTTGACAGCGTATAAAGGTTGTGCCTGGAGCTCCACAAGTGTGGGCAGTGGTGGACACGAGCCGCTGTGTGCAGTGTAGTCGGAGAGCTCTTGCCCGGGCCGTGCACGCGCGTGCCCGCTGTCCTGACGCGACTCTTTACGCGGTGGAACATGACGGACGCCTATAGCTCCTGCGCAGCAGTCATGACCCTCCCCGAGGGAGCAAGCGGAAAAAAAAACACACACACACACACACACACACAGCACACACGCTACACTGCTGCCAGAGTACAGAAGTCCCTAACCGAAAAAAACAACAACAACAAAAACAAGCCAATGTCCTTGTATTCTGTTAGAGAAAAATAAACGGCATGTGTGATGCTCGTGTGGTGAATGAGTGCTGAATTTGAACCGCGTCCTTTGAAAACATGAAACACGTGATGACTGTTTTCACCTTTCAATTGCATGAAGCATTTCATTAGAGCTTTCACCTTTCAAGTGTCTTTCATGGGAAACACATTTACATATGAAAGTGAACTCGGTCACACTAGAAAATCACGAGCACATGTTCACAGTTGACATTTCTTTTTAAATTCACTGTAGGCCTATGACCTAACTAACATGTTCCATAGAGCCTACGACTCAACCACATTAAAGAATCATTATTGAATCTCTTTAAAGCTATGTGAATGTCAACATAAAGATCCATACATATACTATTTATATACAGTATACTATACTCTTCATATATACGTATACTATTTCCTTTTGTGTGTTGGTGATGTTGATGCTGCTCTTCCCCTTGCTCTGTGATCCATATGTAAGGGATAACGGCCGACGAGGTGACCGGTTCGATGGAAATAATGGCTAGGTGGAGGTCTAGAACTCCGGCGACGTGCGAAGCACGGAGACGGAGTTACCTCCGCCGTGCCATTATTTCCATCGAACCGGTCGACCTCGAAGGCCGTTATCCCGCTTATCTCCCGTTTGTATTCATAACCTGTATATTTAGAACATAGTTTTATTCCACCGTTGCGTCCGTTAACATCGCTAAAACTGTCTTGACCGTGGGACTACTTTCCGCCACATATCAACTTTCTACTTGCAGGACAAAACTGCCGTTACTAGTTCTAAATGGATAGTTGCTATGGCCAAAAGCCAGTCGTTAGTTCTAAATGTCTGGTTGCTACGGCCAAAAGCCAGTCGTTAGTTCTATCTCTGCCGTTGTCAAGCGGGCATTTCCCAGGATTCTGATTAACTTTAACTTTGAAAGATCGCTACTTTTATAGCCTACATGGCATCCAACTAGCTACAATCAACCTCTGTGATATGCTACAATGTTACTATGGTTCTGCACGTCTGTATTTCAGCTTGGATGCAACGTGACAGTTCATTTAAACTTCGCAACGAGTTTGGCGAATTAATATTCAAGTGTGATACGGGAACTACTTCGAAGGTAGCAGGTTATACGAAGTTAATGGCCACCCCATTAGCCAATCAGAGAAGAGAATTCCATTGTTGAGGGAGATAATGTATGTGATATGCTGTCTGGGGCTGCAGAGAGCTTGGCACTAAGCACACTCAGCTGACTCCCACTAATGTGCAGAGACGAATACAAGAGACGAGCCAATCTCTGATGGGGTTTTAAAGAGAGCATCCAGGCCCCTCTGTGGTGTGTGTGTCTGTGTGTGTGTGCATGTGTGTGCGTGTGCTATGTATGTGTGTGTATGAGTGTATGTGTGTGTGTGTGCGTGTGCTATGTATGTGTGTGTATGAGTGTATGTGTGTGTGTGTGTTTGCATGTGTGTGTGTTTGTGTGTGTATGCTATGTATGTGTGTGTGCATCTGTGTGTGTGCATGTGTGCTATGTATGTGTGTGTGTGTGTGTGTGTGTGTGTGTGTGTGTGTGTGTGTGCGTGTGTGTGTGTGTGTAGCAGCAAGGCAGTACGGAGGACGAAGAGCGAGGAGGAGGAGGAGGATGAGGAGGAGGTGACACGGCGCATCTCCGCGGCTCTTGTGCTGTTGGCTCGGGGACGGGTCAGAACATGATGAGTCATTGCTCTCTCTGTCCCCCTGGAGAGCTGACTGCTACTTCACTGGAACAATACAGGCACATTTACAGTACATTTGCTGCTTTCATGCCACAGCAAGGCATCTCGAGTCAGCTGAAATATGGCCTCTGTGTTATAGACAAGCTCCCGAGCAAAATGAAGCAAACGTCCGCGTTTGCCTTTCTATTTCAAGTGCAGTTACAATACTACCACGGTCAACTTTGGGTAGTGATGTTGTAAATCGCTGTGGGATTTGTTATGACGTTGCATTCGATTTTACTGACCCTCAGCTTTACGAAGAGAGACACAATACCGTCTCTGGCCTAGTAAAAAGTAAAAACGTTTCCAGAATGGTGTTTATTGGTCCTAACTTATTTAAGTCCTCTCAGGCACTTCTTCCTCCTCCAAGTCTACAGTACTGTACTGTACAGCACTAAACAGCACTCATAACATTATAGCTGCCTGTCAACAGGTTACAGATCGCAAAACTTTTTTTTCTTTTGATTGACATGTGCTTTGATTGATACCAACAAATAGATCAATATCCGACACGCGGGGGACACCCACTTCCTGCATCTGTCAAGAATCATGTCGTCCAGGGAGCCACAGTGGAACTGAGAGTAGCTCCGACACTCTTCTACCCGGCGACTAGCGACCACCATGGGAGCCTAACAAAGAAGCTCAGCTGTGAGGGGCGGCGGAAAAAGCGCGACTGAAAGGCCACTGCTGTCATCGGAGGAAGTGACAGTTCGTGACTGGTGACTGCCTGTATGTGCCTAGAGTCAGGGCATCAGGAGCGTGGTTCGCCCTTTACACACAATTTAAGCACTGCTGTGGGGCTCTCTTAAAAGGATCTGTGACACATTTATTTTTCTTGACTGAGGAAGTGCACTATTAATTTTTTCTTTTTTACTGATGTATTTTTCAGTGACTTTTAACATTTCCCCCGATTTTCCTGGTATGAATCGAAACAGGTGGCAAATTAAGGAGCTGAACATAACCCTGTGTGTCTTTTTTTCCCCCATGCATTTACTCTTCGCGAGCATATGTTGGTGACGTTGAACGACACAGTGGCTTTTCGGAAGCGAGCAGCGTGTTTTTTTATTCAACTGTCGCTCGTCGTCGCAGGGGGTTAGCGCGTTTCGGCGTCGGCAACAGGATGTGTCTCGCTGTGACTTCAGAAGGGGTACACTGAGAGAGCGCCTGGGGCACCCCAGCAGGGAAAAGGAGATTGCTCCAGCAGGAACGCACGCTGACAGAACACACGGGAAAGAAGAGGAAGAAAGAAAGGGAGGGACGGAGAGAAGGGGGGAGGGAGGGAGGGAGGGGAGGAAATTTATGGTCTGTCCATTCCCAGGGTGCACTGCTGCCTGCTGGGGCCCGGATCAATCTTAATTAAGAGTTCATTCCTGTGGGACAGATTTCCACTGTAGTCTGCCCATCTCCCACACAGGCATGCCGAGGTCCCCTCATATATCTCTCCGGAGTCTCTCACCACCACCACCACCACCACCACCACGTCCCAATATCTGGGGGGAGGCAAAGTGAAGAAGAGAAAACCTGCAGTGGCTCTTTGGGAGGACAGAGGAAAAAAAGGAGGGCCCCCTCTCATATCAAAGCCATCGCAGTGAGATATTGTCCTGTGGGCTCCCTGTGGCAAAAAAAGGCCCTCCGTCAATGTTGTGGAGGCCCGTGCTTGATTGATCCGCCCTGTCCGCATAGAGGGGTGCAAACACGGCAGCTTTTTCTTTTACAGCAGGGGCACTCACATACTCCACATTCCTAAAAGATGCCTGGTTGCTCAGTGCTGTAAATTTGCGATGGTCCCCCCCCAACCCCTTGTAGCCATGGCCTGGCCTCCTTCTGTTCCATAACTACTGAATCGTAATGTGCCGCGGAGTGGCTCACATCATACAACGCCCGCCATGGCCGTTTTTATCTCTCTCTCCCTCCCTACAGTCGGTACAGTAAATCTCAGCGGAGAGGCGATAAAGAGCCGAGCGCCCGGCGAGTCATCTCCAGACCCCGCGCCTTAAACCTTGTGACTCCTGCAGCTATCGCATCTGCACTGTACTCACACCGCCGCCATCTCAACACATCCCGTACACGTTAGCCTGTTAACCCGTGTGTGTGTGTGGGGTGTGTGTGTGTGTGTGTGTGTGTGTGGTGTGTGTGTGTGTCTGTGTGTGTGGTGTGTGTCTGTATGCGCATGTGTGTGTGTGTGAGCGTGTGTGTAAATATACTGTATATATATATAAACAGTTTATATGTGTGTGTGTGTGTGTGTGTGTGTGTGTGTGTGTGTGTGTGTGTGTTGTGTATGTGTGTGTGTGTGTGTGTGTGTGTGTGTGTGTGTGTGTGTGTGTAACCGTGTGTGTATGGAATGCCTTGCCGTTTCCACCGAGGCCTGAGGTCCCATGCCCTAGCCTCCCTCGCCGTCTCTGTCCAATAGTCTTAAGTGAGTCCGTTGCCTTCCGCGCTCCCCCGAGACGGCGGGGATTGAATCACAGCGGGAGGCCTGGGAGCAGCTTGAGCGCTGCGCTTTAGGGGATTCTCATGTTCCATGTTGCACAGCTACATACTGTATGTTCCACTCGGTGTGATCTTGTTCCCGTGTCCGGACGTGCAGAGCATCGAGAGTGTCCCTCTGGAATAGGTTGACTCTACAGTACGGGGGGGGGGGGGGGGGGGGGGGGGGGGGCATGTGAAGATGATAGATGTTGGATATGTTGAAAATGGCTGCAATGTCACCAGGGTTTGCTATCATCATCGTACCTGCTTTTAGTGCAAATGAGATGCTGTAGTTGTTTTTTGTGTGTGTAACAGGGAAAAAAAACACAAAGAGAGAAGAGCCTCTAAGAGATTCATAAATGAAGCAACGGTGAATGAAGGAGCTTTAAATGTAACATGGCTGTCTAGTTCTATCATAACTAATTGAAACAGCACAAATCATTGATTTTTTGAGTGGGAGTTAGGGCTTAGAGGAAATGAATAAAATGGTGGCAACAGTGAGTAACAATACTTGATTGGCACTTACATTCAAGGAAGGTTCCCATTTTCACTCAACACCCAGATGCATTATCAGAGGATGTGTGGAATGGCTACTTGGGTTGCTCTCTGGTCTGGGGCTCAATTGTAAGGCAGCCTCGTGGTCTTGGGGGGATAAACACAGGGGAGACAAAATGAATGAGGGTGTGAAAATTGCTGGTTTTGTTTTAGTCGAAATCCCATCGTTAAAACCCCAGAAAGCAAGAGGCTGGTGGATCACTGTCGGCAGATCTCGTGGTCTTCTGCCGTTTGGCTAGTCGATTTCACAGCACTTCACTGACGGCTGCTGAGAAACACCTCACTGTTTTGCCAATTGTGGTTCAAACACTTTTATTCAATCAGTTATACTTTTTCCTTTATTGTAATAAAAAAATGTTGTTTTGTAAAAAATTAATTTAAGCACCACAGAGCCAGACACTCACATCAATGCCAGACAGATACTAGCATGGCCTGCACCAAAGAAAAAAAGAGCCTCCAACCGCCACGAGGATTTAATAACAACAAATGTTCAGCTAATAGCCAATCAGGCTTCAACAATCAGGCTCTACTCATTAAGGTTGATGGAACAGCCAAGGTACCCTCCACATAAGCAGCCAAACAGGGAACACGCTCCTGTGCACAACCTGCACATGAAACTGAAAAATAAATCATGCAAGAATTCAAACGTAGGCCTAACAAAAAGTACGATATGAAAATAACTAAAGTTAACATAACCTGTGTGTGCACCCAGGTAATGTTAAACTAAAACAGAAACAGGAAGAAACTAAAGGAAATACCAAATATAAATACAAATTAATTATGGATCACATCGTCACATTCTCTGATTAGATTTCAGAGGATGAAGAAAAGAAACAAAAGACAAAGGAAGAGGAAGAGGAATCACGGGAAGGGAAGTACAGACATGTGTACCTACACTGTGAATAAGCAAACCCTGACCTAGTCACGCTGTGTTCAGTCAAGTCAAGTCAATGCTGTATTGCCGGTACAATGGAATCGCCTGGACTTTGGCTAAAAACATATACAGAAAGTCTGGAGCCCTTACAGACTAATTCAGCCCTAACCTAGTCACATCTCCTAGGCAATGGACACAGTATATGCAGTGGAGATGTTATATTGCACGAAAGGAGCAGAATTTAACAGAAAATGCCATTGCTGACGCTTCACAGGAAATAAATGTGCAGGCTGAAGAGCCGTGGCATATAGTCCATTGCTCCCTGGAGCAACTCATGGTTAAGTGCTTTGACCAATGGCACAACGATGACACCTGGGAATCAAGCCCACAACTTTCACTCGCTACTGCATGCTAGCTCTGCTCCTTAGCTGCTACATTACCATCACCCTGTAGTAACATACTGTGTTCATCAGTCTAGCTCTCTCGGTTACATGCTGCCACTCAGACATGCCACCACTACGACATGCTTCCATTTAGACATGCCTCTATTTCGACATGCTGCTATTTAGACATGCTGCCAATCCGACACATTTTAGTACCCCCATTCCGACAGTTTACAAATCCTATTTTTTTCCAAGTCAATTTAACGGACCCTATGAGCCCGACGGATGCAAAGTGCGTCAAAAAACACACCCATTCTTCTCTGTTACATTGCTCCGTGATTATTAGTCACAGCGAGATGAGACCTATATTGCATGAAAGAGCAGAACCGGGGCTTTCCAACGAGACTAGACACGTGTCTGTACGATCAAGTATAAAGTATAAAATAAAATCATGAATTTAAATCAAAGTATATCATATTTACAGTCTATATTGCTCTGCGTTCACGCACACAGCCACTGCTCTCGCTTGGATTACTCCGGGACCAGGCATCGCACAGACATGACAAGCATATCAAATGAAAGAGGAGAAACAGAGCTTTCCGTTGATACCAAACACATCGATCCTTTTGTGTTATAAAAACAGACGAAGTGACAAACAAATAAGAATGTCATATAGCTTCGGCTCGCTACTTTCGTTTGATTTACTCGTGAAACGCCTGGTCAAAAATATATGACTTGCATGTCAGATAAAAGAAAAGAGCTAGAGCTATCCACAGATACCAAATACAACCTTCTAGGCCATAAAAAGGACGAAGTGACAGCAAAATAATAACTGTAACATTAATAGCCTATTAATTACCTCATGTCGGAATGGCACGTTGTTTGGAAAAAAAAGTGAAATACCGCCACTGCGACCAAGGAAAAAAAAATGTCGGAGTGGTGGGACTTTTTCCCATAAGGAGACATGCCTCCACTACGACAATTGGACGTCAATGTCGGAGTGCTGGTATGTCGGAATGAACGGCGGATACCAGCTCTCTCAAATGGTCTGCAGAAAGGCCCAGTTGTTTTGGGGCATGCTATGCTGAAACACTTGGCATGACAATCTGCCCAACTGTGAAGATAATCTTGCGTCAAGATGTTGGTGCAAGATGTTTCACAATCAGTGAAGTTAGCCTTCGGATTGGCTGATCCCCCCACTCCAACCCCAAAAGCATGTTCCTGGATCAGTAGCGCTATCCTGCATGTTCAGAATGGCTTTTACATTACACAATGAAGTATTGAACAAGACAGTTCCTGGAATGGGATTTTTTTCCTCCCCCCAAACACTTTTCCCATGTTCCAGCTACTCAACAATGGGTAGGACCTCAGTGTGATGTCAGCTCAATGCAGCCCCACTCAAACTGACGGCCTGCTAAGAGCATGATCTATGGGACTGTAATGGAGCGCTGAAGCCCCGAGCCTGACGTTATAGATCAGCTTTGAGAGTGATGCCACTTTGACCTGACTGAGAGACCGGGCTGTCAATAGGCGGCTGATTTCATTGCTGCTCTGCTGTTCTCTCTCTCTCTCTCTCTCTTCCCTCGTTCCCATTCTTTCACACCCCTCTCTCCTTTGCTAGGCTCAGTGCCCGCATATCTTTAGAAGAAGCCAGACCAAAAAGTGTGATCACTCAAGATGGGCTCAGGGTGGATGTGATTAATATGCAGGGCAGGAGTTTTCATCTCTGTCTTATCAGGGAAAAGAGATTAATCTAGATGCAATGGGGGGGATGGGGAGCGGAAGGGAGGGGGAAGACTTCTGTAGCCTAAACATGTCAAGGTCTTCTCTGACTCCAAGACTTCTTTGAGCTTTTAAAATAAATTGTTTAATAAAAGTCTCTGCTGACAAGATCTTTAATCTTAAAATGTGCCGACTTGACTTGAACACGGGACTGCAGAAAGGTTTCTTGTTCCCACACATGAATAATTCCTGCCGGTTAAGCAACCCACCTTGTTTATGAGTTCAATTAAGACCATCTCTGCTGATTCTTTGCTTTTAACAGCAGTTCAACTCCAGCTGTGGGGTGTCAAAGTCATTAGTATCACTTTTTTTCCCCCGTCTTCCAGAGAGAGTTTGAACAACACAATTGAACCGTTCTATCATGTTGATTTGTTTGCCTGATTTTTTTCCAACTGCCACGTCATTTTGTTTGACTGGATATTAATATCAATTTCTGCAGTAATATCTCTCTAATGTCACCTAAAAGGGATTACATGTGTGGAATTCAAGTAGTCTTGAACGCACCAGTAGGTCTGTTGTGGCATGCTCATTTGAGTGGATACTGTATCTGGGCAATGTAGAGCATACACTCTAAACAATAAAGGTGCTTAAATGGTTCTTTAAACCTCTGGATGGTTTCATGGAGACTCATGACTCTGTGTTGAACCATTACATCAGTCGAAAGGTTGCCTCGATGGTTCCTTAAAGAACTGAAAAAGGTTCTTCTATGGCATTGCTCTGAACAGGTAGCGTTTTTTTCACTGTAGGTCAAAACGTGTATTTTTTTCACATACTGTTGTTATTTCTGGGTTAATTTTTTAAGTTTTCTAAGATGAGAATCCTACACAATGAACCTTTTCAATAAGACATAAAAGATATACAGTCGACTTCAAGTTGAGGTTTTGTAGCGTGTGATGTAAACAGTGTGTTCCGTATACGATGCTTGGCAGAGGTCACCCCCCTGCACCCTGGCAAACCCTGGGTTCAAATTAACAGATCTTCTCTTGGTCTCCTAATTGCATTAAGATCTGATATCTTCTGCCCTTTCACCAGTCCCACCCGGCTGTCTTTAAGAGATGGGGGATTGATTGCCGGGCAAAGGCTTGCAGACTGGAACGTGTCTTCAGTGTGACAAACTGAAGTGTTTCTAATGTATTCTGCCAAGCCCTGGGGCTATTAATAGACCTCATTGACTTGTGCATGTTGACCTGCTCTGAAAATCCTGATCTGAACATCCACACACACGCACACACACACACACACACACACACACACACACACACACGGCTAAACAGAGCATCTTAATGAGCTTTTATCCGCGATAAAAAGTTGCATCGCTCGCATCCGAAATGACTTTGTGCTCGTGCTGCGTTTGTCTGTATTAAAATTACCGCCGTTGTTTAATTAGAGACTCTATTGAAATTAATGGCCACATTTTGGTGCCCAGATAATTTAATGGGTATTAATGGCACACAACTCTCGTTCTCACCTCTGATGCGTAGTCACCTTTGTTTCGAAGCAGTGTGTAATTAGGGTCTGGTCAGCTTTGGTTTTGGCCATGTAATTAGAGGCTTTTATCTTGCTTTTCACTGTCTTGATTACACAAAATCATTTGCTGTGGATAACACCATTCATTTCAATTCTGCGTCTGACTGGGAATTGGCTGGACACGAGCAGAGGGTAAAGGCACCTTGGTTCTCTCCCTCTGCTGGAAGAGGCCTCTCTCTCATTCTCCCTATCTAGCTCTCTCTTTCTCATTCTCTCTCTCTCTCGCTCTCTCTTTCACTATGTCTCTCCCTCCATCATCGGAGACATTGCTTGGAGACATGGAGGTGCCTCTTCAGTGCACTATTCATCAATCGTCTTCGCTGCCTTCACCTGAAATGGCAGTGTACCAGAAGACCCCCTCCTCCGTCTACGATTCTCCATCCCATAATCCGCCCACCTCCCTCGTCGCCATACCTACGGCAAAGCTGTCCTCTCTTTCCCTCTCTCCTTATCACTTCTTCTCCTTTCGTTTCTTTTCTTCTTCCTCCTTTCCTCTCCTCTACCTTCCCTCTTGTATCTTCCTTTCTCCTGCAGTTCACCTGTGTCAGAACCTCAAATCCACGGACTGTCAATATTCCATTTTAGAATGATTTGTTTTTAAATCATCTTGTTGCCCAGTATGTTGGGGGGTTATTTATGCCATGCTGTCCACAGTGGAGTGGCTTGCTCTTCTGTCAGATGTGTCCTCTGGATGTTGTTTCACAGAACTCATTTGCGCACACAGGGGTTACATTCTGCTGTGACAGGGGAGTTAATTTGTTAGATATTTGCGCTGCAGCTCGCCATACAAAACAGCACCGGGAGCCATGAAATCTGACTCAATGTCAAAGCGAGCGCAGGAGTCTCACCGTGACACGTCCTAAAGGGGGAATATTAACCGAATTCCATTATGGCTGTTTACGGTCCCGCCGCCCTGATTGTGTTGCTCCTTTCATTAGGGGCACAGATTGGTCTCGCCCAAGACGCCATCCTCCACACCGCCGTTCCTCGGGAGTCATCCGTTATGAAGCTCGCGTGGAGATAATCTTCACATTGACTCCATAACCTGTAAACAGCTGGTAGCCTTTTGGTTGAGAACGCCCCTGATGTGGCCAGATTTTAGCGGAGACAAGAGAGAGAGACAGAATGAGGGCAAGATTAAAAGTGGCGATTTGACTGGCGAAAATCTTTTGGCGCTCGTTGGCAAATTGCCTGATGGAAGTTCATCGCTCCATCTGTTTCACAGCAAATGAGAATACATGCGGAGTTAACCATGTGGCACGTAGAGGTGCCGTTACACACAGCTCAGAGGGAATTATTCCACAATTAAAAAATAAATAATAAAAAAAAAACTTGTAAATAAATTCCCGGCTGTGGAACCCCCAACAAGCGAATAAAGTTACTTTACAATGCAAAATTGTATTTTCTTTCTCGGGTTCTGTAACTAAAGACTGCTTCCTCTTCTTCCCCACTGTGTCCTTGGCACCGGAGGTAGGAAGAGCCTCTTCTCCGACTGACGCATTTTTTCGAGTCTCGGAGATATGGCAGACGGACCAGGAGTCAGGCTGGAGGTGGGCTCCGATACCCTGGTGGCGGCAACAGATGGTGCACAGTGGGCCATGAAAGACGACGCGCTGCCTCCAATCCAATAACTCTGTGTGTGTGTGTGTGTGTGTGTGTGTGTGTGTGTGTGTGTGGAGGGGGGGGGGGGGGTTGGAGAGAGGTGATTTCTCACCCAAACAACACACCACACAACACACACAGCACATAACAGAAGGCTTCTTCCCTCACCGGAGACAATATCCTGGAAAACTCATTTGCCGGGAATGTCTGAACCCCTCACGTACATCTGGGGGAGGGGGTGGCGCTGTGGAAGCAGACTAGATCTCAAGGTGAGCCGCAGACAGGAGGAAGGCAGAAAAAAAGGAGAAGACAGACAGAGGAATAGAGACAGCAAGAGAGAGAGAGAGACAGACGGACAGACAGACCCAGTGAGAGGGGATGCCAGAAACGACACCGAAAAGAAAGCAGCGATGGTCTGCTTCACTGCCCGGCCCCCAGCCTGCATGCTCACCCACCCACTCATTCCTAACAGCTGTTTCTAGATCCTTCCGCGCCCCTTTTGTGTGTTTTTTTTCCAGAGTGACAGCAGAGAAATGGCTACCTGATGGCCCCCTACTCCTCCCCAGCTGTTGGCGCTGTCCTTCCTGGCTGGCGTGGCCCGAACACATTGGCCCGGGCGTTGTGTGTGTACGTAGCGCTTGCCCAAGCCCACGAGCCAGGGGTGAGGCGGAGAGAGACTCGGAGAGACTCGTTTGTTATGTTAATGACCGCGCTCCTCCCCTTCTCTCCTAATGGCGCCCCATATCTCTCTCTTATCTTTCCCCCGCAGCTGTGGGACGCCCCGCGAACATTAATACCTTTTTGATGGAGTTTGAATAGACTCCCAGCGCCAGACCTCATCGCCGCCGCACTGACGCTGCCATTTTGTGGTTACTGCATCAGCTCCTCTGTGGATTCTTCTTCATGCTCCGCTCAGTATATTCGCATATTGGAGAAAATATACCGGCTAAACGAAGTCCATAAAGACTGTTAAAGAGAATAGAATGGATGTGACCTACAGAATCTGAAAGTGTGTCTTCTTCGTTATTGGGATTGTGTTCAGCGCCAGCCGACGTCAAACTGCACAGGTTATAAAAAATAACCTTGTGTTCAAGTGGAAAATAATGGCAGATGCCTGTCTCTGTAGGTACACCTACAGTACATTGTGCAACTCCCTAATAGCACATTTGGGTGTTAATCAGTTTCAGCCTGTCTCTCACTTCAGCGCTGTGTGTGTGTGTGTGTGTGTGTGTCTGTGTGTGTGTGGGTGTGTGTGTTTGTATGTGTGTGTGTGGGTTTGGTGTCAAGTCACTTTTCCCTCACACATCGGTCAAGAGCTGCAGGGCATCTCCGTAATGAGGCACATTTTTAATCAGGCACGTCAGTAGACAGACTAAGCGTGTGGTCTTTGACACATGATGCATTCCATTGGCACGCCGCTGCGACGCACATGTGCTGAGAAAGACACTACACTGACTCTAGATCAGTTGCAACAGTCTGCATTGATTGTTGGCATAGCGATTTATCAAAACAGGAGCACAGTACACTTTCTTTGATAAGTATAAAATATCTTCATGACATATGATGCATTTCATAAGATATTTTCATGACATATGATGCATTTCATATTTTTTTCCGATTGATGGTGTTAACCTATCAATTAACCTGTAAAAGTGCAATTGTGGATTAGCTTCATTTATCCCAGTTGATGGATTAACATACGCACGGGTTTCTCTCCTACCACAGTAGATGAAGCCTTTAGAGTGGGTGGAGATTCTCTATGTGACTATTGGACTAATTAGGTCTGATGGGAGTTTGCTGGACTTTTACTTCTGTGAGGAGGTTCTCTGCCACTGTGGTAGACTTAAGTCTCAGGGGGCCCCCACATCAAAGACGAGCTAGCAGCGTGTTCCATGAGAAGTTCCTGCTGATAATAATCTTTGAGAGGGTAGTAATTACTGTTTAGTGTACACTAATGTGAAGTTTTTAATTAAGCTTTGGTTGACTTTGGACTCGTAATCTAGTTTAAACACAAAACCGAGAGCACACTATGTGCCACACTGTCATGTTCACTCTGACAACCGTGAGATCTGACACCTTTGAGTCCTTAATTGACAGGTCATCACTGTCTGGGCAAATCTGTTTGGCATTAGCTTAGCATAAATTTTCTCCTCATTGACGTTCTCAGGGACGGCAACATCTTGCGCTCAATTCATTATGTAGTCATCATCCAGCCGGCTGAGTGTGAGAGAGTGCAGGGTGCTGTTTCTATGAGCTGAGTCTCCTGCAGTGTCATATCTGTAATTATATTCAGCAGCTTAACCAGGAGAGAGGTGTGAGGATCGCTTCATTTCAGCAGTTATTCTGCCCCTCATACGCTTCCACTGAACGCTTTTGACGCTGCCCGCTCACACGATGCTGCTGAACCGCTTTGGCGGAGATGCTTCTCATACACTTTCCCGGGGCTTAGTCATCCGTTGCTGAAGTTTATTGTGGTTGTGTTGCGTTGATTCTGTCTCCTCTGTCAAAAAGGGATCAATACATGCACCAGCCAATCAAATTGTGGTTATGCCAATGAGCATCAACATCAGTAAAGAGGGTGCACAGAGTTCTGTCTATGAGTTCCATAGCAGGCTCCTATTTGGAGATAAACGTTATTTTGTTTTTTGTTTTTATGGTTAGATTTAGTAAAAGTTAGCAAGAAATAGACACTATACATTCTTAAAACACCCTTATTGTAACCCAAAAAAACATGTCTGAAATGTTGTATGAGCCAACATCTTTAGAAGTTGGAAAGACATCTAACAAAGTTAGAAAGTTAACTACCCCCCACTGCCAGCAAACAGCAGAGACTGGTTGTTGACCTGTCAATATCACTTCAATGTATACTCACCATAGACATACCCCCAAATCTAGAGAAAACCCACCTGCACCTGCCAGGTGTTATCACAACGCAAGCGTCTGGTGTCAAAATGTCTAATGGGGCACGGCACCTGAGTTGTGGTGAACCTGCGTGGTTTAACCCTGCACACGCCCAGATTCGAACCCGCGAACAGCAGCAACTCAGACCGGGAGTTGAGCGTGCTGGAAATCGGGATAAAAGCCCTGGCTACAAGCCTTCACTCCAGCGTTGCTCTTGAGGCATCGGGGAGTGAGATTTACCAACGTTCCACACACACAACTAAGCTAGCTGCCATCCGTTAGACTCACCCTCCTAATCCTCACTCCTGATCCGGGTCACGGCAACAATGTAACCTGCACGGTTCAGCTCTACACACACCCGGACTTAAACCCGCGAACAGCAGCACCTCGGATTGGGAGTTGAGCATGCTGGCAATCGAGCTAAAAGCCCAGGCTACTAGCTTTCTGGCACTCTTGAGGCGCTGGAGAGTGAAGCTTACCAACATTCCACACGAACAGTTAAGCTATAGCTGCCTGGCATCTCCTACACCTATATATTTAAAATACGCTCAAAAAACGAGTTAAATTGTTAGTGCTTTCATGTGCAATTGATTGGAGCAGATGGTCTCGAGGGACTGACTTGATAGAAATTATTCTGACCTTGTGAACCAGTGTCTGGATAGCCATATTCATGAAATCCTTCATTGTAACTGGACCCATCCTTGCAACGAAGCATCATCAGGTAGTTATATTCCACTTCCTCTTGCTGATGGAGAATGGCCCTCTACTAGTGAAAATAATAAACATTTTAACATTTAATGTTTCTGGTACATAACATGTGCAAAGATCAGCCAAGTCAATACACCTAACACATGTAATTATCAAGGCTTCTTTCTCTTCATTATCATTCACTATCTCTCATGCAGATTGTGAGCCATCTTGCCTTACTTTATCCAACAGGCATACAGACTGACGCATTTTCTGAAGTAACCCATGGTCATGCTCATTTATTACCATTGACTTCATGTGCTTATGCTTTCTAAAACAGCAGATGAGCGGCACTGTCTGAATGTGCATAGCACTTCAAAAGAGTTTTTAAAAATATATCTTTTTAAATCCACACATCCACTGATTGAACCCACTGGGGCCTGAGCAGGGGGCCTCCATTGTCCGCAAAGGACCCTGTGTGCGCTGCAAGATGGAAGAACATTAGACAGACATCAGGCTGTCGCCAGTGCACAGAAAGGTCTTGCTGAATAAAATGGGTGACAAATGCAATCAAGCGAATAAAGTTAGCTGAGAGCTTGTTTAGTATGCTCAGAGCTAGTCGGTCTAGTTGTGAAGGGAGGGTTTGTGGGTTAGGAGAGCTTGGTATGAACTATCAAGGCTTAATGTTTCCACAGGGGAACAACTGTGAAAAACCTAGGTAACACTAAAAATTTAATCTAAAATTTTTACAGCTAAATGCTATGAAAGATAGATGATGCGCAGGAATGTAAGTTTCCTCAAGAGTTTGATTTAGCGTCCTTCAGCCTTGCCCATTGAGAGCCTAGGTGTGCAAAGGTTAAAAGATAAAAGATAAAACATCAAATCAAATGAATAAAAATTTTAGATGGAAAGATGAAACAGTTCAAATTACTAGAGTGTGTTGGTTTGCTTTGACTGCAGTATAGTTTAACTGAGCTGACACTCTGAGCTTGTCACTGAGTGGGAGGAGTTAATATGCTATAGTTGCTTTTAATAGGCGCGTTCAAGTTGACCTCTTGCAGCAGCGAGATCTGCCGGCGGCTGCAGGGGCAGGGATACAAACGCTGCTATGAAGTTGTACACTCTCTACTTCCCGTGGTCTAGACTTGACCATGTGACGAATCACGAGGCACGGACCCGTACGGACCCTTGTGGATATGAGGAGGCATCTAAACACCTGCACAAACGTCAGGGATGTAAAAGCAAAGACCTGACGTCATGAAGGCAGGGTCTAGGCTCCGCAGCGCTCCTCAGTACCTTTTCGGCTGCTGCTCCGCTGCGGAGCAGCCGCCTGGCCACGCCTTGCTCCCGCGATAAGTTGAGGCCATGTGATACCGACTGCCGAGTTGAAAACACACCCATCTAGACCATCGTGGACAGATTTTTAACCACGTGCATCTTGTGCTGCGCAGTTTTTGTGCTGCGCAGCCATCTTGAACGCGCCTAAAGACAACTACGATATTAACAGAATATAATACTTGGAAATAGGGGTTTTAGCTAGGCCAGTAATGTGTGAGCTTTGATTTCATCAATTTTACAAGAAATGCTCTGAGAAATCAAAATTTTTTTAAAAGTTTCTAAGACCATATAGTAGGGCGGCTAAGCGCAAAAATCGATCACATTGCGATAAAAGCATGAAATTTGGTATGAAGGCTCACAAAGGGGGTCTGATCAGATTTAGGACCGTAGGCGCTCAAAATCTGACCCCTGGGGGTCATGGCGGCCGCCAAATATGGATTTTGTAGTGGGAAAATGGATTAAAAGCTGCCAAAAACTTTAAATACAATAACACATTTCACCATGATGCATATAAATATGAGCACACTTTCACATAGAAGGCCTTTAAACTTTAAAATATAAGATACGTTCTTAAAAAAATTAAAAATGGCCACCAAATATGGCGTTTTTTTGTTGTTTTTTTGTTTTAGTTTTTTCCTCTCTTTTTTTTGTCTTTTTAATGTAGGCCTGCATAACAAGAAACAGAACAAAGAACCAATAGTTCAACTATTCTGCAGCTGAGCTTTGAATAGTTACATAATTTAATTAATAACATAACATATAAGATTCCATGCTGAATTCAATGACCACTTTTGTCTCGGTCAAGAAGCAAATAAATTATTAACACAGCTTTACACTCTCTGATATTCTCACTCACAGAAACATAAAGCAGTACACTGCAGTGATGCTGCTCTGTATTTGCATTGTTTAATACAACTTTTTGTACATTTGCAGGCAATAAGTAGCCTGACAAGCCAAACTATACAGAAATATATAGTCTGGGGTCGGACCATTTACAGAGCTGAAGCCTGTGGGTGGGATGAACAGTTGTCTTTCAAACTGCCTCTGCACGTAATAGGCCAGCATTTGTGACCAATCGTAGCCGGTCGGCAAAACGGCAAATACTGTACATCCTTCTTTAAAACAAATGACTTGAGTGCTTCTTTCTGCTCAACCTTCAAAGAAAAGCCCAAGTCTAACTCTTCCAAAGCCGAGCGCGCTTCGTTAGCCTCATCCATATTATGTTTTTCTCTATGGTTGTGCAACATGGTCTCGCACCCAACTAGTCGAACGAGGACGCATGGGGACCCCTGGCGTCAATATCGGAAGCCGAAGACGGGCTCAAGGCCTCCGTACACAGATAGAGCGTTCTGATTGGCTAGGCTGGCCTGGAGCCTATCGCAGGCTTGGCCTCAACGGTGCGACCCTAGACCATCCCGCTAGGCAAAAGTATTTTTGCCCGCTAGGGTGCGTCTAGATTTCTAGGCTAGGCAATAAGTTCATAGCAGGCTTTAGATGGTTCAGCAAGTGAGGTCCAGTATGGTTCAAAACTGCCATTCTTCTGTTTGACCCTCCCTCTCATTAACTTAAAAAGCAGGGCCACAAAGACTGATCCTGGTGCTTCACATAACAATGAACGGTTCTCTATCAGTCAAACTACTCAGCGTTAATCAATGGGAATACACTCCTTGACCACATGATCACCGCTGAAGTCCTCCAATAGGTCCTGTTAAGGTTCTATTGGTGTGAAATGGCTCGGCTAAATATTAGACGGCACAGCCAATAGCAAACACACTTTCATTCCTCAGCGACGTCTATTGCCACTGGTCCAAGAGCGGTAGAATAGGATTTAAAACAACTAACGGAAAACAGAAGAATAAACATCTTCTCTGAAAATAATGAATAAAATCACAAAATAGTAAGTATGTCCGAGGCCGCCCAAATGAAGTGTCCAGGAGTGTGGACACCCACATTCCATTTGCATGTTTTCATGTTTCCTATTCAGCGCAATCACCTGTCCAGGGTTTTGGGCCTTTCTCTGCCCTACACGGGGCTGAGGGAATGACTTGCCCGAGGTGGAGGAGGCGCTGGCGGCCTACCTTGACCCAATCAGCACGTATCCCAAATTGCGTTCAAGATGCTGAGGCTGCAGCACATTGTTCAGAGCGTGCAGCAGGGGGACTGGATGGCCACAATAGTTGTAAATACTAAAGGATGCACATTTCCACGCTCCGATTCACCCTTCACCCTCGGCACAGGAAGTATCTTCGCTTTGAGTTCAAGGGCAGAGTTTGGGACTTCTCTGTCTTATGCTTCGGGCTAGCACCATCACCCCGCACTTTCACCAAAGTCGTTCAGGAAGCGTTAGTCTCTCAGACGGGGGGCATATAAAATTACCTTGATGACTGGGGTCTCTTGGTAGGCTCTAGGCCCCTCCTTCCATTTTATGCACACCCTATCAGGGACAGGAACAAACGTATTCAAGTGGACGAGAGATGCTTGAGGGCTCTCTGGTGCGTCCCCAAGAACCTCTCCATTGGGGAGGGTATCTCACAGGCATGTGGTGACTACGGATGTCTCCCTCCTAGGTCGGGGAGCGGTGTGCGAGGGGCAAGCAGACCAAGGGACATGGAGCAAGCAGCTGCAGCGGCCACACATAAATGGGCTGGAACTTTTAACAGTGCATCTAGCTCTCAAGCACTTTCGCCGGCTAATCATAGGGCGTGATCTATTGGTGAGGTCAGACAATACACCGATGGTAGCCTATATGAATCGTCAAGGCACTGCAGCAGCATTTTCTCCCGCAGCTATGCGGTTTGGCGAAAAGCTGGCTGTTATGGGCGAGGTGTCACCTCTCAGTCCATGCAGTTCATGTTCCGGGAGAACAGAACAGGGCAGCAGATATGCTCACAAGAGGCCCCCAATCACTAGCCTGGCACCGCTTTCCAACGTACTTCCCCTCAATTTTCATTTCCCATCAGTAAGTCGTCTGGGTCTGCGGTATATTCATGGGCTAGTTTGAGAATGACCAAGATCAAGACCAAACGTTAGCGATTGGTTATGGCATATCCAGTGTGGCTCTGGGCAGATTCAATAGTTTTAAGCATCAACAGAGTACCTGGATTCAAGGAAGTCAATGCTTGGCAATTGAAAGTGGCCAGACTCTCTGTACATTATGAAATATGTACCAGAGTTTGGTAACCTATCATCAGGAGTGGCGTCTTCACCCACAGGTGGTGGAGGGGGTGTGGCCGAGCTCGTAAATGTTGATCTCTTTGCCTTGCGTGAGATGATACACTGTGTGAAGTGGTTTTCCCTGACCGAGATGCTCTGCTGGGAGTGGATGCTCTGGCACATGAATGGCCAAAGGCTTGCTGTATGCTTTCTCCCCATGGCGAACCGTGGAGGGACCTGCTGTCCTAGGTGGAGCATGGTGATTTGGCACCCAACTCCGGAGAGATGGCAGGTAACTGCACTAGCCAACAATTCTATAACCAAAGAAACCATTCATTTTCATGTGAAGCACCAGGGTCAGTGTTTGTGGCCCAGCCTTGAGGCTTTTTGAGTTTCAGCTTTGACCCTGGATTAGTCTCAACCTCTTTATGGACAAGAAATTATGTTCAACCACACAAACTAGAATACATTTGTCACTGTCTGAAGCTCAGGCAAAAGATGCAGATCAAATAGAAGTGGTCAGACAGTACTGACAGGACCAGCAAGAGCAAAAATAAACTACAAAACACAAAGCCCAGAAGATGTTTGAGTATATAAATTAAAGTCAGAGTCCAATAGCAAAGGAAACCTCAGAGGTTGGCAAAACGGCATGCCTGATATAAAGCTGAAAATCACCACCTCAGAATGAGATAATATGGGTATTTATACATTTTCTGACTCCAGAGAGTCATGCCAGGATTTCAGCGTATGCATTTTGTATCTCTGATGCTCCCTGATGCCACATGATTAAAAGAAAAAATATGATTTAGGCAGAAATGGCAGGAAAATGTGTGCAATTAAAAGTTTGAAGAGCTCCAGGGTCGACTGTATTTGTCCAAAGTGTTGACTAAAGGATTTGAATGAAAGCTCAGATTGTCCTCTTTAAAATGATACCTAACATTATAAAATCAGTCTTTGACAAAGGCCAATAGCAAGATAGACACCTGCATCAAAACATTTATTTTTTTTCCAATGGGTTGGGTAACTATAACAGCTGATAACACTAATTTAGCTGTGACTCCAGAAGGTTTATTATCATAAAAAAACTGACATGTATCTTTTCAAAAAGTATAAGCAACCTTTGCCACCTTCAGTGGTAGGCTACCGACATCTCATCTGGCCCATGGACTAATTATGACATGAAATCCATATTTGGTGGCCATTTTGAATTTTTTTAACATTATCTCATAATTTAAAGTTTAAAGACCTTCTATGTGAAAGTGTGCTCATATTTACATGTATTATGGTGAAATGTGTTATTGAATTTTATGTTTCTGGCAGCTTTTAATCCATTTTCTCATTACGAAATCCATATTTGGCGGCCATTTTGGAAAATGGCTGCCATAACCCCCAGGGGTCAAATTCTGAGCGCCTACGGTCCTAAATCTGATCAGACCCCCTTTGTGAGCCTTCGTACCAAATTTCATGCTTTTATCGCAAAGTGATCGATTCTGGTGAAAATCTGCGCTTAGCCGCCCCACTAATAGCCTTTTAATCTTAACTGCATGTTTAATTAAACACATCAAGTTAACCTGGTGTTAACCAAGCTAAAAACTGACACTAGAAATTCTGAATATCCATCACAGTTCACCTTGACCCCCATTTCTCAAACAATTTACCATTTACTCTTTGTATTGAATGTGAGAAGAACCTTGGTGAAAAAAAAAAGTATTGGTATTCATGAAATGCCATGACCGACGTTAATTGCTCTGTTTCAAGGCCTGTCCACCCACTCCTGTTCTTCAGCACATTGATGGCCATTAAAGTCTCTCATACCTCCGGTCACCTAGAATACCAATTGCCTGCCGGTCCTTTTCGAGCGATCACTCATACGGCAAAATTACCATCCTTACTCACACACACAATAAACATATTTGTTGCTGTCTTGTTCGCCTCAGAGCTAATCCCAACAACAACCAGCAGCACACAAAAAAAAGATATGCGTCAAGCGAAACCCTCCAATGGGAATTGATAGTCCCGTTTAAATTTAGGTTCTAATTCCTCGTTATCTTTCGGCATGAAGGGGGACTGCGGTGGTCAGCTGCAGCTCCAATGCTTAATGTCCCACTTGCCGGGGTGATATTGTCCAGTGAAAGCAGTACAGAGAGAACACAGAGGGCTGCCTTCATCATCTCCCCTTCATTTTTTTAATTAAACCAACAGTGGTGTGTATTGACACGAGTGTAGAGTTAACGGCCTCGCATAACAGTTTTGTGTCTTCGCATTGATTACTCCATTAATCTCTGGCTCGCATAAACACACCATATTTTCCCCTCGCAGTCCAAGCCCCACGGCTTTTTTTTCTCTTCTGATCAAGTGCTTAAGGTTTAATGATACGTTGTTGCTGGATTTCTTTTTTTTTTTTTTTCAACCTCAATTAAATTGCATTGGACTGAAGGTTTGGAAGATTGAGGTTAAAGACGACATAATGAACCTTGAATATCCCTCTGTTTGCAGGTTACTTGGCCTTTATGAATGAGGAGCACTTCTGATAACAAGGAGGATTGATGAGCTTATGGGGTGTTTGTGTAAGTGTTTGTCCAGTGTAGGAGCCGTTCATTTGTTGCTAATGTAATGGGCCTTTCCTACTGTACAATCGGGCTGTGCTGTGAATTAGACTGATTAAACTCTGTAGAAAAAAATACAGGTTGTAAAATACATAAATTAATAATGAATATAAAATATTTCCTAATTAAATATTTAAAATATGTATCATTCGAACAGAATGTGTCATATTGCACACCGTATCAATATAGCTTTACCCAACACTGCAAAGCCCACCTCTCTCGTCCACTGTCCCTCACTCCTCTCTCTCTCTCTCTCTCTCTCTCCCTCACTCTCTCTCTCTCTCTCTCTCTCTCTCTCTTGCTCTCTCTCTCTCTCCACCCACAGCCTTCTGGACCACTGTGACTCAGGCGGAGGCCTATCTCTCCAGCTGCCAGGCGGGCGCTTATTGATGATGCAGCGAGCGAGTGTGAGCTCGCCTCTCTCTCTCTCTCTCTCCCCGCCCCTGCGCTTAATGTACAGAACAGAGCCAGTCCATTAGAGGCCCGTGCCAGGACAGCCACTGCTTACGGAGGGAGACATTCAATTAAGGGCCACTGTCTTAGGGTGACAGGCCAGAGAGGGGCTGTGCTGAGTAAGGTACACTGAAGAGACAACGGAGAGAGAAGGAAAAAAGGGGGGGAAAGAACAAAGGGGGGATGGGAGCAAGTGACGGAGAGGGCGAGAGAGGGAGGCAAGGTGAGAGAGGAAGGAGAGAAGAGTGTGTGTGTGTGTGGGGGGGGGGGGACAGACAGACAGGCCACAGATTAAAGTGGAGTCTAAAAGAGTTTGGACATTAAGTAAACTAGTGGGGCCACCTTTCCCGCAATGTCACTTTGAGCACAAGACGGAGCGCTTAACACAGTGGAGAAAGCGGTGGAGCCGATGCATCACAGGGAAATGGGATGAGATTCCCAAGGGTATCTGACCCCCCCCACGTGATTTATGGACCTTCTGAACCGATATCATTCAGCAAATGTTTTGTGGTGATTCAGGCCACATGTGCTACTATCGCGCTCTCTCTCTCCCCACCCCCACCCCCCCTCCCCCCTCCCCTCCTGCCTCCGAAGATGGAGTTGTGACTGATTTAGTGCCTCCATGCTTGACACCACAGAGCCCCGGTGCGGAAGGTGAAGGGAGCAAAAGCTGTGAAGCAGTCAAAAATGTAATGACGGAGCTGGATCGTCTGAGGAAAGACACATAAGAATCTAATGTGAGGTCATAACTCTGGGTTTTTTATGAAGTGGGGTTTGGAGATGTTTTAAGGCCTCACGTTTACCACCATCCGTGCCCGCCCTCCCTCCCTCTAAGGGCCGCCACCGTCGCATTTGAATGGGGGCATAGTCTGGAGCAGACGTGTGGTGGAAAATACGAGGTAAATTTGTTTGTTATGATAATATAGTCAATTTTTTTAATGTTAAAAGTTGCAATTGGTGAATAAACTCTAATAAGATGTGGATAAACTCTATTTCTATTTTAGAGGATAAATTGTGTTTACCTGTGTTTAGCCTCCACTACAGCTCTGCTCTGGAGACTTCATTAGCCTGATCCATCAGAGTAAGAGAGAGAGGTCATTCCCCTACATGCATGCACTTCCAGGATTAGTGGCTTTTCCCTCGATGAATTTGACCTTTGACACTGCCATGACCCTGAAACAGACGTGACCTAAGCAGAGAAGAGGACACATTTACAACTCACAGTACAGATCAGAATGTTAGGGAGGAGCGTGCATTTGAGGCAAGAAGTTGTTACCTGTTGGCGAAATAAGGGACCAGGCTTTTGGTCAACTGCTGTGATAGCAGCTCTGTGCTTCAGGGAGCCTCCCAGGAAGGGTGCCTGCTGAATACAGAGACCTTTAGAGTTCTCTGTTCATGGCTGAAGAACAGTTATTCCAAGCTGCCTATTGCTACAATATCATAAGCCATTAGGTTTCTTTCTTTCTTTCCTTACTCTGGAGTCCTGGAGCTTTGAATGTTGTTCGGAGACATGCAACATTGTCTTCATGTAATGTTGTTATGGTATCCTGTTGTGATGAACATCTCATGACTGAAATGTTGTTTGTACTTTGTACTCTTGGTCTCAATTTTCTTCTCCAGTTTCAGTTCCCTTTTTTTTTTTTTTCGAAAACAACTCATCCATGCAGTTCAATGTGTTCAACCCTGCCAAATCTCTAAATTTAGTTTGTTCTTCCTCCATGACTTCTTTCACCCACTGATTTGATAACTTAATGGAAACTGCGGCTTATTATTTTTTCCCCCCATCAAATGAATAAGGGCCAGGGGAATTTCATTTCACACCGCATCAAGTCAAATGTATTGGCTTACACTAAAACGTAATAAACAATATTACAGACTGCATGCGATCAAAATTGGTACTCATGCACCAATTGTGCATCGGTCACATTTTGGGTCGAAAAACCTGCTGTAGACCAGATGTGTTTTCCAGCAAAAGCTCCCACAGTTTTCAAAATGTTAATTACTAGATCACCTACAGAATGGATCAGCCAATTGGAGCCGACTTGAACAGCACTTGTAATAAGCATGGGCGACCAAACATTATTAACTTGCAAAAGAATATGAATCTGTAGTTCACACATAGCTCGTAATGTTTGTCTTAGACTTCATTTGTCATGTGGGTCTTTGGATGTGTGGCAAACACAAACATCCAGAACAGTGAGAAGGCACGCAGTCAAAGGAAGGTGCTGCCCCCTGCTGCATAACATGCATAACAATTTGGAGTCGCTCATACACCTCTTTTAACACCATGATAAACAAACACTAATAATCTTTTCAAAATGTTTAAGTGTTTCAAAGTGTTCATCAAAATGGGTAAACACGTCACTGTGCCTTAAAGAGCAATAAGGGGTACAAACACCTTGAGTCAAATCAGGTCCATGACTTTCCCACCTGCCTAGTTTTAGTCCAGTCTTTAGTCTATCCTATGCCTAGTTTTAGGCATCAACAAATAAAACCATTGATACAATATTGACAGTTTTCATGCACTTCTTTAATATATCAGTTTTTCATATTCACAACAAATACATTAAGCTCTGTTTCTTTTATAATATACAGTCTTAAATATTTTTACACAGAAATATTTTCTCAGAATTTCCTCTATCAAAATGTCGGGGTATTTATGTCAACCTTTATGTCATTTCGAAATATTTTATAGCTCATTTCATGTTTAGTCTCCATGCCTCTTAGCAAATGGACAGTGTTTTTTTTTCTTCTCCTTTGTACAGCTATTTACAGGTGAAAACAATCTCCCAAAAAAGGTGTGTGATAGTGCTCAGCTGAATGGGTTTATGGGACAAAGAGATTTAAGGTGCAGGCAAGGAGGCAGGAAGAGAAGAGGGGCGTGAAAATGGGGTGTGGGGGAGCCTGGGGTGGGGGGGGGGGACAAGGACGGGGACGGATTTGTTAAGATCAAGAGAGTCTTCTCAGACACTAAAGGACATTCTGGAACCTACAGTAAAACGGGAAATGGGAGAGGGACAGGGTGAGGGGAAGGATCTAGAAGAAATATATAAAAGACACCTCAGTCAAGACCCACAGTCTCACTCACAGCCAAGATTAAACAACATCTGGAAATATTCACCCTCACTATTTGTTTTTAGACAACATTCTTATAGAAAATAAGAACATCTCAAAAATAAATAAAACACTCATTAAAAACACACTCCCATGTATTCCCGTAGCGTTCCCGTTCATGGTTTGTAAAGTTCCACTGTAGATATTGGTGGATTTTGCAGTCAGCAAGAATGAGGGAAAAAAAGGTTTATCAGAAATAATATACATGTTATGACAGTAATCAACACATTCTCTCTTCTGCTGTTGTTGACGGCACCCCACCTACACCAAAACCAACTTGCTTTACACTTTGCTATTCCTCTCACGAGGAAACATCTGTTCTGAAACTCCCCTGAATCGAGACGGACCCAAATCAGGGATGGATCCTTGCTTGTTGTGTGCAACCATATGTGCATGTGTCGAGTAGTGCCTGTGGGTATTCTGTACAATAGCAAACATGACATGGAGCTATTAGCTAGAAACAAAAGCCAGGCAGCATGCAGCGCTGTGTAGACAGAGAAGAGAAGAGAAGAGAAGAGAAGAGAAGAGAAGAGAAGAGAAGAGAAGAGAAGAGAAGAGAAGAGAAGAGAAGAGAAGAGAAGAGAAGAGAAGAGAAGAGAAGAGAAGAGAAGAGAAGAGAAGAGAAGAGAAGAGAAGAGAAGAGAAGAGAAGAGAAGAGAAGAGAAGAGATTCCAATCTGCAGAGGAGGACTGGGAGACTGGGCTTGTGAAAATGGATGGGTGTGATCTCTGCCAGCCACAAGAAAAACATACTCTTGCGAAGTCTGCAAAGACTAATAATAATAATCTTATTAATAATAAACAGAAATTTGACATTTTGGAGGGATAACATAATGCTAAGGAATGTCAGCAGTGAAAAAAAATCTAATTAATATAGGAATTGTTAAACTAAAAGGGGGGGAGGTGGTTGGGCTGGAGAAGAAACCAGCATCCCTTTTTGTAACCACCCCCCAGCATCACTGCTCGCCTCTTAGTCCTCTCAACTACCGAACACACAGCTGCTTTACGGCGCTTCATTAACTGGTGCCGTTATGCTTATGACGATATTTATTAGTCCATGAAAAGGCAAAATTGCTCGTTTGCTTCAACCAATTTCCACAAAGTGCAAGTACAAGCATCTCAGGATCCACATAAAAAGTTAAAGAAATATAGTCACAGCTAAAAATAAAGTCCTCTTGGAAAGAATAAACAAACAAACAAACAAACAAAAAGAGTCAATACATTTTAAGTCACATAAATAAAGTCTTAACTTTGCAGGCCTGCCTGACCACAAGAAAAAAAGGCAAAACAATAGAAAAAAAATAATAAAAACCATTGACCCCTTCAAACGGACACTGGAATGCAAAACATGACAAGCATTTCTACTTAAAAAAAAAAAAAAAAAAAAAAAAAGCTGGCACGTTTCAGAGATATCCAAAACATTAAGCTTAATCCAGTTGTGGATGTGAATTCTGAGCAAAGAAAGATAGATGGCAGCCATCTTGTAACATTTCCCAGGCCAAACTTTTTGGTGTTCAAAGCCAGACAGACAAAAACACACCTGAAATAGCGCAAGCGAGAGAGTCCAAGAGAGTTGAATGCCAAAGCTTGCAAAAGATTTAAAACAAAAAAAAACAAAACAAAATGAAAAACAGGAACGGTAAATTTCGCATTGCACTAAATTCATTGGAACTGACTTTGACCTGCAAAACTCAACAACGATGACCGGCTTACACTGATTCATCTGGACACCCATGTTCATGAATATTTCCATCAGCTATAAATAAAATTCTTCCTAGACTGAAACGGTTTCTCTCTTTCTCTCTCACTATATATATTTGTCTCCACAAAAGCTGTGGGAATGTAGCCATGCGAATATATCCGCATAATCACATTCTGGCCTGGCTTTTTTGTGAACTAGAAAGCCTCCATTTGAAAAACGGAAACTACCATTAGGCAACATCCCCTGGAGCAGGCTTTGAAAGGGAAAAAAAGCAAGCGCTCTCCAGCCACCATAACCTTTTCACAGCATACATTTTACAGTGATACTGATATCTGACACTGTAATTCGGATAAGCTGGTGCAAAAACAGACTTGTTTTTCTGCTTCTACAGCATACTGCTGTAGTACTACTGACACAGCCAGTGAAGTACTTTCTGTTTGACTCGACGTGAACTGAACCTCTTATTTGAATGTAGCTTATCAGCTCGAAGCCAGTATACCCTGACCAAAAAAAAAAGCAACAAAAAAAACAAAAACACAATTAAACCTTCTCAGTCTGTGCAGAATAATTGTGCTGTGTATTTGAAAGCTGGGGTTAAAGTAAGGGTGTTTCTATAGCTGCATTTTCAAGGAAATAAAAAAACTAAAAAACTAAACAAAAAAAAAAAAACCTCTAGAGCACCAAGATGGCGATTAGTCAACATGCCATTTTGCACATGGTGTGGATGCTTGAATCTCAACTACATTTGACTCACTGGACATTGGTGGCCTTGTACAACAGAGCAAAATGATCACTGCCATGGAATGTGAGTGGTTGTGGGATTGTGGAGGTTGTGGTCAGCGATGCAGCAGGAGTGAGCCATGTCTTCTTTTTGTACAGGCATGAGACTGGACAACACGGGGTAGGGAAGGAATGTATACAGGACTTGCTTTCTACATAGCCGAGAGAAGGGAGGGGAACTAAGAAGAGCATCCCATCCTCTTCTGTTGTAACAAGCTCAACATGAGAAGAAAAGAGAGAGAAAAAAAGAAAAGCTTTTACACCAGCAGCTCCCATTATACCCTAAAACATTTAGATATTAAAAAAAAAGAAAAAAAAACACAAGAGAAAGAAAACAAATGTTCAAAAATGTCATTCAAGTCATCTTCCAAACAAGGTTGGCCCTATGACCTCAAAACACCTCACTGGGATTGGCTCTGACCGGACATCCGTCGCCCCACGCTAGCCAATGAGACACCACCGGGTTGGAGCGGTCATTCCGTCCACAGTCAAGTGCCAATGGTGGATAAAGAGTATCCTGTGCCCTGGTTGGCTACAACTAAACCCCCGCCACCACCCCCATCCGCACCAACACCCATCCGGACCCGCACTCCTCGTCTGCCCTTGTTTGGCGAGATAGCGGACGACTCCAGAATGGCGCCATCGCGCCCTTCTCGTCTTCGCACTCCTCCTTCAAAACGCTCCGACTTCCGATTCTCTTGCCCATCGTGGGGAGGGCGCCGTGTCCCCGTCCTCTCTCCATTACCCAGCCTATCGCAACAGTCTCCTTTGGATTATGTACGTAGTTGATCCCATTAGCATTCATCTCCCTCTTGGTTGTTTTATGTTCAAGTGTTTTTGTTGTTGTCATTGTTGTCGGTTGTTGTTGTGGCTGGAGGGGAGGTGGGGTGTGGGGGGAGGGGGAGGGGGGTTCAAGCCTGGTTGTTTGTATTACATATTGTGAACCAGAGATGTCCTGTTGCAGAGATCATTTTGTTGTCGTTTTTCTTTTCTTTTTTTGTCCTTTTTTTCCTTTTTTTTGTCGTTTGCAACTCCATTTTTGAGGCTGTAGCTCTTCAGGTTAAGGGAAAAGAGAAACAGCACATTCTTTGAGACTAGGTTTTTCTTTTTTTTTTTTCAGCTTTATGCATGAACCCACTGTAGGAACACAAGACTTAGCAAAAAGGTGATGAGGGATGGACTAGTGATGTCTGCAGCTCTACTTGAAGGCTGAAAACTCCCCTGTTAGGACACACAGAGAAGAGAGAGTGGAGCGTGCGTTAGTAACATCACCACCGCTGAATAATAGAGTGGCCTGACATTCCATTTTGTTTCACGCAACTACACTAGCGTGACCCACAAGACGGAAAAGCAGGTTATGTGCAGTATGTAGGGCTACAGCACTAGCTGAACACGCCATTCTTTTTAATGGTGCACTCCTTTGGTCCTGCAGTGCAGTGCATCAGTTACAACCAAGTGTCTGACAGTGTGCATGTAACATGTGCAAAAAGAGGTAGATCTTGTAACACAAGTGCATACAAGTGTATTTACTGACAGTGGATACATATGCATTTAGTATGTGTGTGTGTGTGTGTGCGTGTGTGTGTGTGTGTGTGTGTGTGTGTGTGTGTGTGTGTATTTGTGTGCGCTTGTGTGAGTGTGTATTTAAGTGTGTGAGTGTGCTTGTGTGTGTGTGTTAGTGTGCTTGTGTGTGTGAGTGTGCTTGTGTGTGTGTATGTGTGTGTGTGCGCGTGTGTGTGTGTGTTGCCTGTACCATAGCAGCCAGCCTGGATGGGGGTCTTTGGGGAGGCGCAGGCATACAGGCTGAAATCTTCCGTCTGGAAGCCGGCGCGGTTGAGAGAGGGCTCCGAGGCGCTGCGGTGGATCTTGGGTAGCGAGCGTGCCAGCAGCTCTATGGAGGCCAGGATCTGGGAGAGGCAGGAAGAGAGATTAAAACTCATGCAGCAAAGGTCACAAGAAGCCATTCAGTGGGTGCCTCTCATGCAGCGTTTATACGTCCTCCCTCGCTCCTCGGGCCTCGATCCTCACTGATCTACATAGAGAAAGATAGAAGAAGGGATAGACTATCCCTTGTTGCCGCCCCATCATTCTTTATGTAGATCGGTGAGGATCGAGGCCCGAGGAGCGAGGGAGGACGTATAAACGCTGCATGAGAGGCACCTTTTGTCACTCTCCTCACTCCTTCAATGATGCCGGTCAATTTCTTTGTCCCTTTTTGTTGTTCTTCTTGACTGCCTGAGCTGGCATCATGCTACCAGCTGTGATGCTACATTGACTAATTGCTGTGGCCGACTGACAAAGAGACATGTGTTCACGATGCCCAAGAATCACCGGACTGTCTTTCACTGGCTTCCAGTGCTTTTGCCCTCGTTCTCCTATCCACTGGCTGTGCATTAGTGACACACTGAGGCCATCTAGTGGTCCACAGCGCAGACTCCAGCAACACACTTGGCTACTGAATAACATACCACTCCACTGAGGAAACACTTCAACGGAACACACTGGGTCTTGAGGATACACTGTTTTTCAGAATTGGGAGTGTGTGTGTGTGTGTGTGTGTGTGTGTGTGTTGTTGTTGTGTGTGTACCTGCGGAAAGAGGGGCCTCTCCTCCCGCTTCTTCTTTAGGCAGTCGGCCATCAGCCTCTTCATGGCCTTGGGGCAGTTACTGCGCACTTTACTCAGGTCTGGGGACAGGTAGCCCCGGCCCACCATAAATATGATCTGAAGAGAAGAGAGAGAGAGAGAGATAGATAGATAGACAAATGGAGAAAGAGAGAGAGAAAGAGAGAAATAAGCAACGCCTCATGGAGTTTTCACTTTACCCGATACAAACAACTCCCTGTTTTACCATTTTCACTTTACCCAATACAAACAACTCCCTGTTGTATGTTTTTTTTTTACTCAACAATGATGGAGCATTGTTCAAGAGGCTCCTGTTTTGAGACACCATCAGAGAACAACCCATCTCCGCACAACTGCACTGACATCAGTTCATCTCCTTGAATGGAGTGTTCATACAGAAAATACTATTATTGACACTATGTGTGTATGTAACATGCTGTTTAAAAAAAAACATGCTACTTTTGGTAATTTGAGGATTACCCATCTAAAATCTGATCAACAAAGGTGAGGGTATTGGGTATAGCAGTATAGCATGCCCAGACTCTGTTCCAGTCCAAGACTGTTCATGTCCAAATCAGTGACACAGCTCACGGTATTTCCCCATCATCAGGACGGCGATGATGATCAAAGTGGGAATCCAGGAACTCTACCAATCTATCCAGTCAGAACAGTAATCGCATCACTGATGGCCATCTGGTTTGCTCTGAACGCCACAGATTTCATTTGCACGACTACAGTCTCTGGATATGCAGCTTGTGGGCCTGAGACTACATCAAGATACCATGGAGTATATTTGAAGCACTGTCAGCATGAAAAGCACGCGCACACACACACGCACACACACACACACACACGTTGCAGTGGGATGGTCGATTGCAGAGGGAGAGGCAGGGGCATACAGTACCTGGTCTCTGTTGTTGATGTTGGAGTAGGGCAGCACTCCAGACATCAGCTCGTACAGCACGATGCCAAAGGCATACACGTCCGACTGGAAACTGTACGGATTCTTGTCCTGAAGCCGGATCACCTCGGGGGCCTGACACACACACACACACACACACACACACACACAGAGAGAGAGAGAAACTGACTCCTACATTCTATATTTGAATGATTCTACATTTTCTTTCAGAAAAAAATAATGTCAACTAGACCACCTTACTACCGTAATTTCCCGACAATTGGCCGCAGCTTATACATTGATTTAGCAACATTTCTTCAGCTATGAAGTTAATACAGGGGGGAAGTTAATATGGTGTTATTATGGTTTTGTTTCTTTAAACTTGAATAAAACACTGTCCTGCGGCTTATACACAATGCGGCTTATATGCTGGAAATTACTGTAATTACAATTAATATAAACAGACATAATAGATGTGATTACTATTACTAGAGATCACTAAATAGAAGACTGACGGAATGCATGAGTCTCAAGAGTTATAAAGCATGCACCCACTGACAGACAAACGTAAAGAGAGAACAGGTCATACAGGCTAATGCTGCCTCCATGCTAGTTGAATGGCAACTGTACATAAAAGGTAAACCTAAAATGGTGGTTGCTTTTTTTGCTTGTTCTTTTAGGTGAACTGGGTTTAGAGGTGGGAAAAACATAAAAGCAATTTAAGGTTGTACAGAACCCAACATAGACACACACACACACACGGTTGTGCAGAACACAGTGGTGTTCACCACACACAGGACGGATACACACATTCACACACACACACACACACAAACACACACACGGTTGTGTAGAATACCAGCAGTACTCACCATCCACAGGATGGACCCAGAGAGCTGCTCAAACTGGTGTGAGCCACTCCAGCGGGACTTCACCGTGGCCAGGCCAAAGTCACCAATCTTCACCGTCAAGTCCTCATGCAGAAAGATGTCTGAGGGGAGGGTGGTGGTCAAGGCTGACCAACGACTAACTGGGAGAAGGTTACACTAAAGACTAACTGGGAGAAGGTCACACTAAAGACTATCTACGTCAAATCATTAGACCGTTTCAGTTACCTGTTCTAAATTATCGCTATTGCATCATAAAACTCTCTCTTTGTTTCTTTCTCTACTGGAAGTAGTAATAATAATAATAATAATAATAATAATAATAATAACACAGTAATATGATCGATCTACGATAAATAAATAAATAAAAACATGTGTATGCACTGCATTTGTAAGCACAACACATGCACCCGGAAAGAAAGTAAATCCAGTAACAAGCAATGCTACGAGACTGGATGTCCTCAAGGAAGGATACTGTTGCTCTTCAGGTCTCTGTGGATGATGGATTTGGCGTGCAGGTAGCTGGAGAAAGTCAAAAGGTCAAGGGTCAGACAGCTTACCTACAGGCACTATCTCTCTCTCTCACACACACACACACAGTCTCTCTCTCTCTCTCTCTCACACACACACACACACACACACACACACACACACACACACACACACACACACACACAGTCTCTCTCTCTCTCTCACACACACACACACACACACACACACACACACACACACACACACACACAGTCTCTCTCTCTCACACACACACACACACACACACACACACACACACACACACACACACACACACACACACACACACACACACACACACACACACACACAGTCTCTCTCTCTCTCTCACACACACACAGTCTCTCTCTCACACACACACACACACAGACGTCTCTCTCTCTCTCTCTCTCTCACACACACACACACACACAAACACGACTAAGCTGAAGCTCCCAAGTAGCCTCAGCAGCTTGATTAGTGGCAGGCTAGGAGCCAGACTGCTCGTAGTGCTCCCCTTCACACGCCTGACACAAGTGTTGTTCCCAGACACAAGACAGCGGCAGACATTTGTAGAGGCGCAACTCAACAGCTCTGCCTGAACTGAGGCGTATGACAGCGGGGTCTCACCACAGCTCGTTCATCACCCTTCCATCACACGGACAGCTCTGCTGCAGATGCTGTACACAGTCTGTCTCTCAGTCTGTCTCTCAGTCTGTCTCTCAGTCTGTCTCTCAGTCTGTCTCTCAGTCTGTCTCTCAGTCTCTCTCTCAGTCTCTCTCTCAGTCTCTCTCTCAGTCTCTCTCTCAGTCTCTCTCTCAGTCTCTCTCTCAGTCTCTCTCTCTCAGTCTCTCTCTCTAGTCTGTCTCTCTCTCTAAGTCTGTTTCTCTCCCTCAGTCTGTCTCTCTTTCTCAGTCTCTGTCTCTGTCTCAGTCTCTGTCTCTCTTTCTGTCTCTGTCTCTCTTTCTGTCTCTGTCTCTCTCTCTCCCTCCCTGTCTCTCTCTCTGTCCGTTTCTCTCTCTCTCTCTTTCTCAGCCTGTCTCTCTTTCTCAGTTTCTCTCTCTAACTCCTGACAGGTTGTCCACTAAAACTGCTCTTTGTAGAGCTCTGTGTGGAGATGAGATCAATAGCAGTTTAGGGCATCTACGAGTGTGAGGGAGAACCTGAGAGGGGGTAGCATGAGGGCATTCCAGGGGCTTCTCTGTGAAGAGGCCACAAAGCCACGAACACACACACCGAGGAGCGATTCTGCACTGACTGCAAACAACCTGAGTGTGTGAGCAGCTTTCTATGTTTTGAAGTGTCATTTCGATTTCTTGTTCACACACACTCACACACACACAGTTCACAGTCAGTATCCACGCCCAGACAAGGCAGAGGTGATGCAACTTACTCCATTCTCACACACACACACACACACACTTACTCCATTCTCTCTCCCACACACACACACACACACACACACACACACACACACACTTACTCCATGCCCTGTGCGGTCTGGCGGGCGATGTCGATGAGCTTGATCATCTCGAACTTGGTCTCGATGATGTGCAGGTGGTGGTAGAGGCTGGAGCCCTCGCACCACTGCGTGACTATGGCCAGCTGGGGCTTGGTGGTGTAGCCCATGAACAGCAGGATGTTCACATGACGGGTTTTCCTGACGACGACAAAGGAGAGCGAGAGCGAGAGAAAGTGAGCAAGAGAGAGAGAGAGAAAAAAAAAAGTATACAGTGTTTATTAGAGAGTCATAAAAGTATCATAGTGATATCAGTCATGAGACTGATTACCGTAATTTCCCCAACTATTAGCCACGGCTTATACATTGATTGTGCAACATTTCCTCAGCTTCTTCAGTTAATATGGTTAATATATGGTTAAGTTAAGTATGGTTAATATGGTCAATATAGTTATGTTTCTTTCAACTTGCATAAAACACTGTCAAGCGGCTTATACACAATGCGGCCGATACACAGGAAATTACTGTAAGCAGACCTGATTCTAGCCTTGGAATGCACACTAAAAAGGCTGCCTGTGACGCTCGGCTCCTACCTGAGGACGCCCACTTCATTCTTGAAAGCCTGCAGCTGCTGAGGAGTGGGTGCAGTGACGTTCAACCTCTTCACCGCCACATCACCTGTGGGATGGGACCCAAAACGCTCATCAGAATATTCACTCTTTTTCTTTCTTTCTTTTTTCTTTTACAATCTCCACTCAGGAGGACTACACATTTTTCAGAGCAATAATTCAAAAGGGCTGGATTGAACAAGGGATTAATACAAAAACCACACACCTCACTATGAAAATAAAAAATCATCCCAAAGCAAACAAAAATAATTAATTCCCACTTAAAACATGCAAAACCAATTCACTACGGATTGCAACCTGCTCATTTCGATAATATATTGTGGGACTGGCTTAAACAAAAGATAGATGCCAAAAAAAAACAAAGAAAAAAGAAAACACCAGAAGAAAAAAAGAAAAAACACTCAAAATATTCATTAAATGTTGAAAGAATGTTCTAGGTCTAGGATATCCATCAGGGGCAGAGCCTTTTGAGCGGATCTGATTGGTGCGCGTACCGTGCCACTTTCCCTTGTAGACTGTTCCAAAGGAGCCCGATCCTATCCGCTGGCCCAGAGTGATCTGGCCCTCTGGGATCTCCCAGTCGTCGCTCGAGTCCCGCCGGCCCAGGGTTTTCTAGGACACACACACACACACAGACACACACACACACACACACACAGACACAGACACAGACACACGCAGAGAGAAAGCGAAAAAAAATCCCATGAAGCTACGCCTGGACACACTGAACAGAGCGGGCGGTCATTACGATTACAATTCATGAGCTGAATTTATGAAAAATGCATTATTCAGTAGTCTTTGAGAGCATATGTGAGAGCCTGAGCAGAGACTCCTGTTGTGTGTGTGTGTGTGTGTGTGTGACCACAGAGGGGTGGTAGTGTGTGTGTGTGTGTGTGTGTGTGTGACCACAGAGGGGTGGTAGTGAGTGTGTGTGTGTGTGTGTGTGTGGGGGGGGGGTCTGAATACCACCGGCTCACCATTTTATTGCGGTCCTCAGACGAAGACGACGACTTTCGCTCGCGCTGTTGGCATGGCGACTTCTGCGGCATCTTCACATTGGTCAGGGAGCCTGGCAGCGAGGCTGGGGGCGTGGCGGACAGTCCTGCCGTGGAGCCTGCATTGTTAATGAGCAGGCGTTTTGTGTGTGTGTGAATAATGGGAGAGATGGAGTGATGGAGCAGGAGAGAGAGAGGAAGACAAACAAACATGGATGACGCTTGTAGGCAACAACTTTCAAAGACTAAAAAGGTCCAAGAGCGGTTACAGAAAGAGAGAGGAGGGAGGGGGGGGGGGGGTGTCAGGGAGAAGAATAGGCAAAAGGAACTATGTGCTCATGAAGTGTGACGTTTCTTGGGGTGGAGGGGTGTCACATCATACAGCACGTGCAGTGTGAAATGAACCTAGTGGGCAAGGGTTTCTGGGAAGTGTAGTCTTAATTTACAAGGTTCTGCTGAGGTGCAGGGGAAGTTCACTCTATAGGCTACACTTTTCATCCACTACAATCGGCACTACTAACTACTGTGGACAAGACAGCACTGACATACTTAGTCAGTCATACTATATAATGTTTGTATGTGTGTGTGTGTGTGTGTGTGTGTGTGTGTGTGTGTGTGTGGTTTTGACAAACAGCATGTGAAAAGCTTTCAGAAAGACAGGGTGATACACTCACAGAGAGACGGGGTGCACAGACCAGACCAGACCAGACGGAACACAGACACGCACAGACTACCGAACGGGACAGAGCAGGATATAGTGAGGGAGGGAGAGAGGGAACGAGGAAAGAGAGGAAGGATGGAGGGAGGGAGGGAGGGAGAGAGGGAAGGTAGGGGGGACGAACACAACGACACACGAAGGCCTAGCTACCTCGGAACACAGGCTCGGGGTCAAAATCAAAGACAGTGTCATTGGGGTAGGAGTATAGGAGGGGACTTGAGGTCCGCGTGCGCTGTTTCCTCAAGCAGCGGGCTGGGTGGGCCGGGGGGGCTGCAAAAAGGGGCGAGAAGAGACAGACACAGGGTCACGCCCGCACCCCAGCCCCCTGCCACCACCCCGCTCCCGAAACCCCTCAGGGGGTGGGGGGGGCAGGGGGAAGAGGGTGGAGGGGTCAGAGGGTAAGGGTGGGGGGGAGGGGAGGGGAATTAAGGGCGTGGGGAGGGGGTAGGGGGGGATAAGGTGGGAGTGAAGGGATCATCTGCTGTTTTCTGAGGAGGCTTCAAGACATGTTGTTCCTTTTTGAGATGTACTTGATCTAATGAAACTACGGTTCACACAACTTCTCATACTCTATACTAATGTAATAATTAGCGGCTACTTCAAGTGCCAAATCGCTACCCTAAGGGTTGTAGGGTCAGAAATCATGTGACAAGTATCTCTACCTGAGAGCAAGAAATAAATATTCCAATTCTGGAAGATAAATCATCAATCAAATTAGATTACCATATAATGAATCATCACCATTATCACTTACGGTATTTATGTCATATTCAATATGTGTTAGTACGTATCAGTTCGGAGTTTAAAAGATTGTTATAAAAAGATCAAAATGCTGACAATCGTGGGATGTTTTGCAGAACTAAGCCTTGTCTGTGGGTGTTGGGGGTCATATGGGAGTGTCAGGGTGTGTGGCGGACCAGAGAGGGGTTTGGCTTCAGGAGGTCCCCATGGGCAGCCCTCCTCCTTTGTGCTGTGGGCAGCTCTCACAGGCCAAAACACACACAAACAGCATGGAGACATGGGATGAACGGAAGCCACTGAACGAGTGTGTGCTTGTGTGCATGTGTCCTTGTGTGTGTGTGAGTGTGTGTGTGTGTGTGTGTGCATGCGTTTTTTTGGTGGTGGACTCTAACCTGAGTGTATTTACATGCGTGTGTGTGTTGACACTGCCAGTTGACCTGTTTAAGAGTGAATAGGTGCCTGTGTGTGTGTGTGTGTCTGTGTCTGTGTGCGTGTGTCAAGGGGGAATGCATACCTCCATCAGACCTCTGTAAACCTTGATCACGAATCAAGTCCTGAAACAAACGAGACGACTACATTAGCATGACGTATTACTAACGTACTATTATTAATGTACAGTTATTTATAAAACGAATTGTACATATTCAATTTATTCAATGTCATTGTAAATCATTTTAATATTATGGCAGAAATGTCTCAGACAGGAATGCAGAAATTTGTCAGACTAAATGTATTTGTAATTGAGATCTCTCTGGAAAAATGGTACGTCATCACATCTTTTAATGCATTTATGAGAAATACAACTGTGTGTGTGTGTGTGTGTGTAAGAGAGAGAGTTGTGAGGACACTCACGTCAATGTTGACTGGCTCGATGGTGTTGATATGGACGTTGGGGGCGGAGGAGGAGCGGTCCCTCTGGCCAAACTGGTTGCGGTGGTCCTCCTCCCCTGGGCGGAAACTCTGCGGGATGGGGATGGACTTGGATGGGGAGACGGTGGCATGGCACAAGGACCTGAGAGACAGAGAGAGACAGAGAGAGAGAGAGAGAGAGAGAGAGAGAGATAGATAGAGAGGGGGATAGAGAAGCGCCTTTCAGAGATGACCACAAAATGTGTGTGTGTGTGTGTGTGTGTGTGTGTGTGTGTGTGTGTGTGTGTGTGTGCACTGAAAAACGTGCTCATCCCCTTTCCTTCCCTGTGGCACTACACATGATACAGAAATGAACCACAGAGGAAAGACGCAGATACACTTCTCAAGCAAAACGTCAGTTGCTGTGTTGGGACAGGAGTCTAGTACACTAGGAGTACCAATACACCAGCAATGTGCTAGCAGCAACACAACTTGAAGGTGTGAGAATCACTTGCTTCGGAGTTGGATCTATTCCTACCATCTATCAAACATTGCTCTTGGCTCCTTGTACCCCAGAGACAAGAAACATAACGTTCCGATTGGCTGAAAGGGGGCTATTAATTCTAAATATCAGGACAACCTATGACATAGATCTGGTAAAAAAAAATATCAATGCTCTTTTGAATGGTAACCATAACAACCATAGTAAACGACAGTTGAACGAGCACCAGTGGAATCAAGTGTAACCAGGCTAACTAAAAAAGCACCATTATCTGTAAGTAAAGACAGCAGCGCAATAAACCAAACAAGTTGGCTTGTTTTTGAAGTGAACCGCATGTTTCCGAGTGGCAACCGACGGATAAAGCGGGAAAGCGGCCCGCGGGGTGTCCCACTATACGGAATTAATGGACTTGGCGGAGGAAACTCCACGGCGCACAACGCCTCCGCCTCGTCCATTAATTCCACGTATCGAGACACCTCGGCAACCGTTATCCCTTAACACGTCGAACGCAAATCACAGCTCCTGAAGCAGGGTTGCCTACAATGCAGGTTTCTCCTTTTTATTTTGCTGCTTCGTATGAAGAGGGCCCCTCATTAGAGGCAGACGGCTTTGATCTTCAAAGCAGATGACAAACAACTGGCTACAGTGACCTAAATAGACGCGCGGGCTGCGTCTCGGCAAAATGACTTCGAGCGAGGCTGTCGCAGGAGCGACGGCCGCAGTTGTCGTCTTACCCGGTTGAGTCAGAGGGAGGCAGGGACGGGCAAACCTCGGACACGGGGGTGGTCCCCTCGGATGACACCTCCTCCTGAGTGATGGGGTGGTGCTCGAAAAACTTGGAGACCAGCAGCAAGCTGCAAACACACACATGCACACTTAGTGAAAGACAATAATTAAATGTGTAAAACTGTGACCTGAAAGTCCTGAGTTCAGTTCCTTTTTAGAGAATAAGTGTGCACTTAGTGTGTACTTAGTGTGTACTTAGTGTGCAAACATAAACATTTACCATATATCACAATGGCAAGTTCACATTTAATACCACAGCGGTGAGTATAGTATACAAACAACATTCTGAAGAGGTTGGAGTGGCAAAACTACATTTCCCATGATCACTTACTCCAGCTGGTCGTAGTTGACACACATGAGCGGGACCTCGGTGCTGCAGCGCTGGTGGAACTTATAGCCACATGTTTGACAGCGGAAGCCCTGGAACAGGAGCTTCCGGCAGAAATCACAGAAGGCCAGCGTGAAGAAAGTCTTCCTCACCTGCCAACCAATCAGAGAAAGACATGTTAGCGGGTGTGAGTGAGTGTGTGTGTGTGACTGTGTGTGTGTGTGTGTGTGTAGGTCAAGAGGGCTTTTCAGATAACTAAATTCTGACTAAATCAACTGTTTGTGTCACGTCACTAACCCTAGACCTAGTAACTGTCATTACTGCACACTATTGTATTTGTTAAAAGGCACCACCTATTTGCCTTCAGGAGACCCTTTGCACTGCAAATACACTCCCTCTCTCCTCCCACCCCCTACACATCATGTCCTAGTAGTCCAAACATTACAGCGAAAAACGCTAAGTAGTGAACAAATGCAAACAGAGACAATTTTGTCACAATGACCAGGGTCAGGCGATGCCTGGTATGCCATAAAGCCCACGTCTGGGAGAATCAAATCATTTCAGCCGATAAAAAAAAAATCTTATTCTGGGGTGAAACTCACAAAGTTATGGGTGGTCAACGGCACGTTCTCCAGAACCTCCACGTGAAGCTCCTCGCCTGTCAGCCAGGAGATATCTGTATCCCAGCCGAGCGGCTTCTTCTCCCTACGACGAAACAGGAAGTGGGGTGCACAGACTGTCAATGGCTGATTTGATTGAACGTTGTCTACTCAATCAGAGTATCAGACTACCGTATGCATATAGTCACATAGACTTAACTTGAGTAACATGCACCACTCGGTCATAGACCTCTCATAATAAAAACATTGGTATTAGCTGGTATTGTAAACAAAAGGAACAGTTTGCCCACAAAAACCGAAATAAACAATTTCATTAACCGTTCCCCGCCTCTCTCCATGAAATATTTATCTACTGTTTATCAGTGCACAACTCCCCCTGAATCCCCGGTGGAATATGATCCCAGAGGAGTTGGTTTATCAAACACATGACTCATGTTGCTGTGTACAGTGCATTGACCTCTTGTGTTTACAAAAATGGCTCTAATGGTAAAATCTCTATTAGTCTAACACAGAAAGATCTTATTTGTTTTCTATTTTGGTTCTGCAGGATATATGCAGATTAGATATCTTCTGGTAATAGTGAAGAGGTTGGTAGCAGTGCACAGAGTAAGATCAAGCTCAAGCCCAATGAGTTGGTTTCAAATATTATATAAGGGTGGGGGGTGCGAAATGTGTGTTAACATTTGAAACAATATCACAACACCAAACACACAGACAGGTAGAATTTAGGAGTGAGTTTTGATAACTGCAGCGGCATTAAAGTTCGCCAGAGAGAGAGAGAGAGAGAGAGAAAAAGAGGGAGTGTGTGAATGTGTGTGTGTGTGTGTGTGTGTGTGTGTGTGTGTATGGCTTACCCATCCTGTATCCTGTAGACAGCACAGCACTCAGGAATCAGTCCCCTCATCATCAGAGCCTTCTTAAGCGAATCTCTCACCGTCATCCCACAGCGAGCTGGGACCTGAATGGCGCACACACACACACACACACACACACACACACACACACACACACACACACACACACACACACACACACACACACACACACACACACACACACACACACACACACACACACACACACACACACACACACACACACACACACACACACACACACACACACACACACACACACACACACAAAGTTAGACCCACCCTTCACATACACGGCAGCCTCAAACACCAGCACCGACCAAGTCCGGCGGAATCGACTCCTCGCCTGATATACGCACACAACAAGAAGGCTCTCCTCTGTAGCTAAATCTGGACGGCGGCGGCAATTTAATTTCTTGGCTGCGTTCTCTGGCCCGTCCCGTATCTAGGCTTTCCTGTGCTAACCCAACAGCCGACACGCTGTGCGGCTAATCAAAGTAAAGGGGGTCACCTACATTCAGTCATTTCCCAGGGCCTCACACCGCCTCACAATCGGCGGAGGGAAAATTCCTCCCGCCCCGCTTGACTGATTGCCTACCTGCCTGCCTGCCTGCCTGCCTCCCTCCCTCCCCTGCAAACCTCCAGCAACTCTGAATCATCATTATCATGTCAAAGGCAGGGCTCTTACTTTGACGAGGTACGGGTGCTGTTTGGTGCACTGGTGCGTACTAAGAGTACACAAAGGGGGCGCGAGCACGGGAGATGTTACAACAGTTACTGAAACAGTGGGTTTGGTTACTAATCAGCCTTGGGTAACATATTTAAATACACGTATATCTGGTCAGACAGGCACACATGTACACACGCGCACACACACACACACACACACTCTCTCTCTCTTTCTCTCTCTATCGTACCACTGTCCTCTGTTTGTTGGGCAGAAACACCCGGACGATAGGCTTCTGCGGTGAGCGAGGATTGCCGCGGGTGGCGTCGGTGGGGGTCTGCAGGACGGCCAGGGTGTTGGGGGCCGGGGTGAAGCCCTGCGCCCCGCTCAGCTTGACGTCCAGCAGGGCAGAGGAGGAGCCGGCTGGCGTGGGAGAGGAGCAGGAGAACTCGGTGCCATTCCCAATGGCCTCCAGGAGCTGCTGCTCCCGCTGCTGCAGTGCGTCTAACTTACTGGTGTACTCCTCATAGGCCTGAGAGGAGAGGAGAGGAGAGGAGAGGAGAGGAGAACAGAGGAGCAGAGGAGAAGAGAAAAAAGAGATGGGAGAGGAGAGGAGAGGAGAGGAGAGAGGTGAGGAGTAGAGGTAAAGAGGAGCAGAGGAGCAGAGGAGAGAGGAAGGGAAAGGGGAAAGGAGAATGGAGAAAAGAGGAAAGGAGAGTTGAGAAGAGGAGAGAGGAGGGGAGGAGAGGAGAGGGTGAGGAAAGAGTGGAGAAGAGGAGAGAGGAGGGGAGGAGAGGAGAGGGTGAGGAAAGAGTGGAGGAGAGGAGAGGAGAGGAGCAGAGTAGAGTAAAGAGGAGAAAAAGAGAGAAGGTGAGAGGACAAGGTGAGGAGAGAGTGGAGGAGAGAAAAGGAGGGGGAGGAGAGGAGAGGAGGGGAGAGAGGGGAGAAGAGAGGAAAGGAAGATGACGAGGGGAAATTGGAGGAAAAGAGGACACATGGAAGAGGAAGAAAATATTGGTTGGAAGAACACAAGAAGGGAAGAGTAAAATGGAGAACAGAAGAGAGGATGACCACAATGAGTGAGGAGGGAAGATAAGAGAAGGAAGAGGAAGAAAAGGATGGGTAGAAGGAATAGACAGAAGGAGTAAAATGAAGGACAAGGAGAGAAGAGAGAAGTTTGGAGCAGCAGTAGAATAGAGTAAAACAACACTAATGCATCCGTCTACACAGAGCACACACTGGCCCAACTACAGTACCATGTTCAGCTCTTCATTTAGGGTATCTGACCTAATATGACCATCATAATAAGAGCTCTGTTCTCACAGAGAAACAACTGTACATGTATAATGCTTGCAATGCCCTATTAAGGACTTAATCATGTTTACTTCAGAAACAGTAATGAGCCTAAAGTAAAGAATAACTTTTTCTTCCACTAAACAATAATTTGGTTTCTTTTCACTTTTTTTACGTCATCATGATGTCATGACAGAGGGTGTCTTGTCATCAAAGCAGTGGAAATCACAAATGCATCAGAAATACAGTGACTGTACAGTACAGGAAATGTGTGGTACAATTCTACCCACGTGCTATATCAAGTTATCTTCAAGCCTATATCGGTACAGAGTTTGTAGAGAAAGGGGGAAAAAAACAGTCTTGTTATCTCACCTCCAGATATATGGATGGAGGATTATGCTCTCCCCCAAACTTGTCCAGAAGTGCTTCTAAGTGTTCCTGTGTCAACTTAATCATCTGCTTAATGTTCCATATCTACAGTGGAGACAAAGAGGGAATGGTTTCCAGGGGTCAACACGTTCACTCTCAATCCATTGCATGTTATATGGTGCTTCTGCATAAGATGAACCAACCACCTGGGCTTCAAATGCCACAAAATGTATAGGAGTGTCCGATATGCAGTCATTAGCTCTGCACATGCTAGCTGTTCACACTGAGTGCATCACCTAGTGCTCTCAGGCTAGGCCCTGAGGCAGAGAAGAAGACAAATGCGACGCCGCCACGAGTTCTGAGGTGTGAACATTTTCACGGCCGTCGTGAAAGCGAGAGCTCAGTGCAGGGGGTTTCCCCAGGGGGGGACAGAGCGCGGAGCGAACGCTTACAAAGGTTTCCGCACACGGCTTCACCAAACCTCAAACCCAACCCAAACATACCTATATGACTGGCTGTGTCCACGTGATATGTGATTTCTACCACAGATGTGGCAATCCGATTCAAAAACATGTGCAAGCACAGCCAAAAAAATGTGTAATTCGTTATGGTAATGACAGTTGAAAATAGTGAGAGTTTAAGCGATTGCTTAATTTTCATCCAGAAATCGGTGCAGCGTTAAGTAACTTGTCATGCTTTCTCGTGAAACACAAGCAACACAAGCAACACACACTGCTCAGCTCACACACTCACTGAAACGGAGCAGGAGACCAGGGAGGACTCCGTCCATGTGACTTACATGTGACAACATTTTTAAATGTCAGGTGAGATTTATGTTCACCGAATTCTTCTGCTCAATGCAACAAAAAAAAACCCAAACAAACAAACAAAACCAAAAATCTGATCAAGAACCGGTCTGATTTGATCTAATCTCACATTCCAACAGCTCTGCAGTCAAGTTTGTGCTTGGTTTAGTAAACACTGCAGACAAGCTGAATCCTGCGCAAGTGTTTTAAAGTTGTCCTGTTACTGGTATTGTCATTTAAATCTGGCACTTCTTGATGGACAGGAGAAGCAGTGCATTCTAAGCCTCACGGTCTTCAAGAGGTTCATCCACAGCATTATTGAGGGATGGATGAACCTCTTGGGCAAGTGACAGTTAGCAACATTTATTTGTTAAGTCACATGTGAGGCAATAGTCTTCATGTTCCTTAAATGGTCATGAAAACAGCTGATTTACCCGAATGAGGGAAGCTATGCAATCCCAGTGCCAGGCATGACCCCCCCCCCCCCCACACACACACACACACACTCACCACCCATCCATCCATTTACCCTCCCTCCCTCCAGCCCCACCCCTTTAAGTTTGGCTGTCAATCATCATTGCCTGAAAATGCTTCAAGAAGGACAACCAAATCCCATCAACTGGCACGAACTGTGTGCTCTGGTTAAACCCTTTAATTGATCCACTTAAACAGGTAGCTGTTGAGGGTGTAAACTAAAGTGTTAAGTGTTCAAATCTGCAGCTGGGTAAGAGGAGGAAAGTTACTGTAATCCTAAAAGAAAACAGCTCATGCAATCTTAATGACCTAAGACAGGTTTGACAGTAATCAAGGCAGGCAAAGAGTGGAGCTTCCATCATATGCATGTATGCAAATGAAGACATGCAAAAGTGCAACTTAAAGCCTTCACCATTTACCAAGTCATTATCTTTGCAGGGATGACAGATACAACTGATCATTTCATTAGCCTTCACGCCAAAAAGGAAGAGCCTAGTCAAATGTCAAAGTGTAGCCTACAGCTGGTTCAAACCTGGACTGGTGCGACGACATGAGTAGTGGCAACATTCAACGTCAAAAGAACGTAGCACGTTATTCTGGCAAAGACATCTGATAGACTGAGTGGGTAAACTGAAGAAATAAACTTGGCGTGCGTGCATACAATGTTACAGTGGAAGAATATAATCCTCTCCACTCATGTCTGCTGTGCAGGCCATCTACACTATACCAAAACACAGTAATAATTCTCAATTATTCCTCACGAACCATCCTATCAATAATTCAGAAAAGAAAATAAATAATGTACGTTCAAATCAACCAATACATGGCGGGGAGTTTGCACTACTTGTTTAACGCCAACGTTACATGTTACAGCCCCTGAGATTCGGAATGAAATGCATCAATTAACTGGGGCAGACGAAAAAGTCGGTGTGGTCGCTATATTAATGGCGTATTTGATGTGTTAACACTGCATACAACGAATAGGCGTTAGCTTTTTAACATCCGATGTATTGCCAGATAGCTAACTGTGGCTAACAATTTCCCTGCTATGCTAGTGAACTAGCCAGCCTAGTCTGTTGGCTACAGCTGCAGTGGGCTCAGGAAAAATAAAGCGAAAAGCGAATGAAATATAGGCAGGCCTAATAAACACTGCTCAGCGAACTGCACTGCATATGCGAAAGAACGGCTTGTGTCGTCATTGGGAAAGCCATTTTCAGAAAATATGTTTGCATGTTAACCAACGCGCAATATCAAAGATAATCGTATACATTTTGTGCATCATCTTGCCCCCTGCAATGCATCCCCACGATCCATAATACAGCCGGTGTTTCCTGAAGATCTACATCCAGCAACCTCCGCTCGGCACCCGACTCCCTTGCCCCTCGCTACCCTGTCACCCACCGCATACCTCCTCGGGAATGTCTTGCTGACATTCGGGAATCCCCCCGGAGCAAGTGGTGTCGAGCCCAGCGCCCAGTTCGTCCAGTCCCCGCTCCCGCTCCGGATCACGGTCCATGGTGTCTCCGTTGAAGACGGGCGGTGGGGACTCGGCGCTGCTCAACGCCGCCATTTTAAACTGCGAGAAGCTGAGTGGAAAATAATAGGGGAAAGAAACAGAGCGTGAGACAGGAGGGGGAGACAGAGAGGTTCAAGAAACGTAAGCCGAGAGGGGTAAATGGGGATAGTGGAAAACATACATCCAGAAACTAGTCGCACTATGCTATACATTTGCACTTCATGGTCGGTGCAACAAATACATGGTAAATAATTGTATTCTACGATGATGCCAACCCGTCATTTTTTTCAGTAAATAATCAAGTAGGCTAGGATAGTCTACAACCAAATGCAATTAATCAGTCCTTACAATAGGCTACACAAAGTCCACAATAGACCTTCTACTTTGCCTCTGTTTATTCTTCTTCTATGTTTTCCCTTTGGTTGTGACTACTTCACATATTGGCAATCATTTAGGCTATTAAGAACAAATAAGTTGGCCTACATTCATTATCATTCTTTGACGTTGTTAGTTGGCATTGATGGAGATGACAGGAGTCTGGACATTGCCTGGTGTCAGAAACAACACTGTCTGACACTTTAATATTGCTTGTAGATTTCCACAGGGTGATCTCACCAATGAACATTCAAGAACTGGATATTAAACTTATTAGGGTGCCTGTAGGCTACCTTAATGTATGATGTCAAAACTGGTAGTCCAGCACAGCAGTAGTCATATTGTACCAGAAAGGACAGTCTAGAATACTGAAGGTGTCCAGGTGGTTCTCCTAATGTTCTGTATGGCAGCTAGCACTAAATAAAAAAAATAACTGGATTAACTGATTTTATGTTATCTTAATGCATTTTATGCTTTCTTTTTGTTCTTTCTTTACTTTTAAAAAAACTATTCTTTGAAGTATTGCCCTTCTATGCTTTGTTTTGCTGTTTAATTGTTTTTGTTTTTGTAAAGCACGTTGAATGAAATGTGCTATAGGCTTCTTGACTTGGCTCCTGGACAGTGGACACTTAATTATTGGCTCTTTGCTTCATGACTTGTTTAAAACATTGCTGCAACTTCTCTTCTGTAAATCAGATTATGGACCAATCATCCCCTAGGTATATTTCTTGCGCTAGGCCTTTAACCAAGTCCAGTGTACTGAATCATACTACCTGTTTAGAACACATTCTCCATATTCCAAAACCATTCAGTGTTCTGCACCAGGTTTTGTAGTTGTAGTTGTTGCCAGTTTGAGTTTGAGCCTTCATGAAGTTTGCAAGCAAAGCAAACATTTGGCGAAGATCCTGTCTGCAGTCTTGAAACGTCTTGTAGGGATAGTGCAGGAGTTAGCTACTGTTCTGGCAGGGTTCAAGAATGATCCGTGCACTTCAGCACCTACTACTGTAAGAGGAAGTGGAGTGGAGCTGGATGAGGGCGTAGTCTACATGCCATAAAACAATAACACAGTGGAGGCAACTTCAGAATAAATTGTTCAATGGGCTTAGATGCAACAGACACACAAAATGCATTCATTGCCATCAATGCCATCAACACGTATTTGTCATTGTGTTCATTCATCAGGTGCCTTATGAATGTGTGAGTGAGTTAGTGAATGCAATGGGCCAGGACTGGACTGTGTAAACCCATACCGATCAGCCGGATTATGCCCTGCAGTTCAGGCTTGAAACCTGTACATTTATCTCTCCTGCTTTCGTTACAAATTTGTGGGTACCAGTCAAAAACTGGCTTATCCACCTGGCGCACACGGATCATTGGTCTGATTGGTTAAAGGACTCTGCAAGTGTACAGAGTCACTTGAACTATGCCCATTGATCACGCCTCTTGTGCAGTAGAAATACAGCACTCCCCAGGCTAATATTCAATCTCAAAAGATTGAGCTTGGTCTGGTGATAGCCAGGCTAGGTCAGAATCAGATCTGGCCAAATTTCCCAGGTGGCAATTTACTCTGGGACAAAATCCGACCCACATCACCTACGGGTCTTGTCCATTATAGAGATGGGTCTTACCTCTGAGAAGTGACTTGAGACATTGCTGCTGACCACATACTGTATGTGTATTCAACATGTTTCCTGCCTTTGAACAGTACCAAGTAGTAGTAGTTCAGAACAATAAATGTAACCAAATGTCATTTGTTAAATGTCAAAACATTTGTAAGATTACAGTCTCAAAAGGGCACTGTGCTGATTATGAATGGTCAATATTAATATTCATTGTTAACATCCCGTCAGGTCCAAAACACAGACAGGCAACTTGTGATCATGGGGTTTATCAAATGCTAAATCCAAATCTATAAAACCCAGAGAAAACAGGGGTAACACTGAGGACAGTCCAACAGGGGGTAAATGGCCTCAACACTACAATATTATGAATCTCACCATGGATTAACGTCAACTGTGTATAATATGTTAAAGCATGAAAAACAATGTTACCCAATAAGCGAAGCTCCTTAAAAGTTTTGGTCTCAAAGGTTCCCTCCCAGCTGGAGGAGGCAGGGTCCTCGTGGAATGTTTTGATGAGAACGCAGCTCCATGGTGTATTTAAGTACAGAAATCATGGGGTATGACAAAAGGGTAATAGCATTGGAATAACAGAAATGAATCTTCAAGTAATTTAAAATGTGCATATCACATTCTCAAAAGCCTTTTAGATCCGGCGAAAACGGGCAAATCATTAATTACATGCACTGTACCTCTCTGAATCCCACAATTACCCCTTGTAATTTACATTTTAAAGGACTATGTGACTAATGATGTTGAAATTGTAACTAAATTGTGATTACAGGTTCACTGTATTGCTAAAGTCTGATACATAAAAACAATACATCATATTTGGATAAAATGTTCTCCATTTCTCCGTGAGCAACGAAACATGACATGAAAATTACTGAAAACACCTAGAGAATATAAAAAAGACCATTCCTTGGGTGGTTACCATCTCTGTTATATTTGTATGAAAACTAACGCACACCTGTGGTTTTTTTTTTCTGAGGTACTAGTCGCAGGATGTTTCACAGGTTTCAGACTGGCATCGGGAAAAGAGTGTGCGGCCTCCTCCACTTTTTCTACCATCTCTGTTATGCCAGTTTTTTTTACTAAACTCACAGCTGAGCTCACCCAGCTCACTTTACTCTGTAAGTAACAATGAAAGTACAATTATGAAAAACATGTATCCACAGAGCAAAGTTATCTTTTTGATAGTAAAAAAAAACAGGGAGAACAAAATATACATAGTTCTTTTATGAACATCAGTCATTTACAACACCTGTAAGATACTGTGGAGATAGTACAGTGAGAGATCACAATCTCTATGTTCAAATGAAATATCACACTTTGAAAATCAATAACAGACTTCTAATAGGTGGAATCCTCTTGTGGATAAAGGTATTATCACATTTAAGATTGTTGACACAGTGAATAAAATGCATTTGTCCGCAGTAAAAGGTCCAGCCTAGTTGTTTGTGGGTGGATAACTTTTGCATTCCATAGAGCATAATCTCAGCCATTGTTCAGTTATGTACAAGGAAGAGTGTCCAAGAAGTAATGGAGATGCATGTTATTTCTTCTTTGTGGCTCTTTTGCCTTCTCCCTTTTTAGGTTTCCCTTTTCCTCGTAGCTTCCTGAGCCGCCGCATCTCTTCTTTGAAGTCCTCATGCTCATCTCTGAGGGAACAAAACAAATTCAATCAATTTGTTATGTTCTAGCAATCATACAAGTGGTAGATACATTGATTGTGACTGCCTTACCTGAACAATCCCATGTATCTCAGCTTCTGGGTCATGGCATAGTAGATTCTGTGTTGAGGATACCAGTCGTACGTCTCTTTTTTCTGGGCCATAGGCGGTTCCTTGAACAGCTCCACTACCTTCATGGACTTGGAATCAGTGGGACGCACAACGTCCCCAAATATCCGCGCGCTGAGACGCGCCATACGCACAGCATAATTGGAAAGCCCAGCCATCACTGTAGATAACAGGTAACAGAGGTTTACATATTCAAATACATGTATTCAGCCATACATACATACGAACATTACGTTCTTCCCAATATTAACGTCAAGACATATTTGCAATAACACTGGTCACTGTTAATACCTAATTTCCATCGTCACGTTCCAACACATGTTGACGTTACCAAAGACTCAACGTTACTGAATGTCAAATGGATCAGATTAATTTCACATGGCTATCTAATGATTTTATTATAAATATACAGTGTACTTGGATGTTTACAAAACATCAAAATTACTACGTTTACAAGAACCAAGCAAGGCATGTTAAACAAAATGGCATGCAGAGCAACATTACAACGTTAGCTAACGTTACAGTGGGCTACTGACCTTATTCAAACATTAACAGCTCGCTGATCCAGGGATGAATACCATGCAACAGATATCACGAACAATACTTCATAATGTGTAAATAAGAGGCCCGACAACAGTTCACCGAAAGGTTGCCGATAAGTGATGGGAAATGAAATTGAATTTAGCTATCAAACTTCTTCTTCTCACCCTTGAATGACAGAGTACTCTTTTAACACTCCGGACAGTTACGAAACGAGCCGATTTAGGTTCCGCTTACTATGGTGTCTATTTTCCACCGACACGATCTGTTCGTTTATTAATAGCGATTGAATGCAGTTACAACTTAATAAATTATGTGACACAGTTTTGAATTCAGTAGCTTAAATAAGCTCCTAAGGCATAGGAAGTCCAGGTAATACCAAAGGAAGTGTGGTGGGGAAATGTGTTGTAGTCGTACTCATATGGTCATCTGTCAGAGAGCAGAGCCAGCCAGTTTCTTTTAGGTCTATGGCAGAGCCAGCCAGTCCGAGTCTTTTTCTCTGGCCAACTATGCAACACTGGGTCTTCGAGAAACTCTTACTTTCCATGAACGTATTGGGTGAAAGATTGTTACAGAACGTCATGGGTAACACAAAGTTGTGTAGCTTGTGTAGGATAGCCTACTGCGTAACCTAATCCATGAAACTGAGTCAACAGCATAAGTTAGGCCTATGTGCATGGGTAAAAAGTAAGGCTTAAAAAAATGAGAGACGGAGACAACTGCAGGCCACAACAATACGTTTTTTGACCAGTTAAACAATTCGTTTTGAATACTATTAGACTAGGTGAGATAACGTCATCTATTTAGGCAAACTGAAATACTGGTCTACACCAGACGATGGAGACAAATCCACAGAAATGTAAAGCTAAAAAGGCAACTATGTTTCTCAAAGCTAAAACGTCACAGGCCAAAGCAGTGGCGTCCTATCCATTGATGCAGGCTTGCCACATTGGCTATTCGTGGCGTGCCACACAGTGTTAATGGCAATCCAGCAGTGGTGGACGAAGTACATTGATTATGTACTTAAGTGAAAGTATAGATACCTTGTGTCAAATATTACTTGAGTAAAAGTGAAAGTACCCACTTTGAATTTTCACTTAAGTAGAAGTATAAAAGTATTTGCCTTCACATGTACTTAAGTATTACAAGTAAAAGTACTTCAATGAATTATGGTTCTAATGGCTTAATAATTATAATTTATCCTTTTCACATCAAAGCTCCTGCTAAATCAGCTTATATAAGGTGAAATACTAATGCCACTCTTCAAATAGTTTCTTACATTTGTCTATTTGCTTAGAAGCTATCTACAGTGGGGAGAACATGTATTTGATACCATGCTAAAGTTGCCTAAAAAGAGAAATATAAAATCATCATTTGTCAATTGATCTGAATTGCCTTAATTCAAAAAATGAGTAAAAATCAAACTGCAAACAAACAGATTGCCATGGTGCTTTTTCCAGTAGGCCTATTAGCCTGTTTAATGCTCATTGAGCTCAATGCAAATCAAACAGGCTAATAGGCCTACTGGAAAAAGCACCATGGCAATCTCTAGCTGTGGTGAAGGGTATGATGACGTGGGGCTATTTTAATTCCAACGGCCAAGGGAACTTTATCAGGATGCATTTATCCTGGATCCATGAAATAGCTGTCCTTTAAAAATAAAAATCTGCCTGCCCCTATGTTAAATTCCCATAGGGTTACATAGGGGGTCAAATACTTCCTTCCCCCTAGCATTTATTAAGAACATTTATTGATTTACGATACATTATTCAATCACAAAGAGAATTGGTGTCCTTAGCCCCCCCCCCCCCCCCCCCCCCCCCATTATGATAATAATGACAAAGTAATTTTGTTGTAGAAAATACATTTGTTAAGAACTATGATGCTGTTTGATTCATTTATAAATGGTACACTGTCACTTTAAGACTCTTGCCGGCTCCACTCAGTGGCTGCCCTTTATAAAGCGGAGATATCAGTTATCAATGCACTCTCTCCCTTTCATGCACGCTCACACGTTCCCTATTACGTTATGAGTAACGTTATGAGTAACAAACATGCACATTAGATTTGCTGCAATAGAGATTTCAAAGAGTAGGCTTTCATCTCTATGTAACATTGATATTGACATTGTAAATGTACACGTTCTCTAAGAAGAGTGTTAGTTTGCAGGAATGTTAACCACAACGTCGTTGCTGGGAAAAAAAAAAATAGCGAAAAGCCAATGATAGCCTAAGTGCGTGGCGGGCCAGATCTAAACTAATGCATGCTCGGTGGGCCGCACTGAAGTGCGTGCAGGACGCAGTTTGGACACGTGATTCGTTTTGCGAAAATGGAACGAGAGGGTTTTCATAAACGTAACGGAGTAAAAGTACGAGTTTTCACTTAAAAATGTAGTGAAGTCAAAGTACAAAGTCTCACCAAATATAAATACTAAAGTAAAGTACAGATACATCAATATGCTACTTAAGTATTGTAACGAATTACATGTACTTCGTTACTGTCCACCACTGCAATCCAGTCACTGAAACAACAGCTGCCTTGCAAAAGGACTGATACAGCTGTACAACTTTAATGGACTAATGTTAGACCTAGGTGTTATATCGTTGTGGGTGTTTAGGCTGTAGCCTAGGTGTTCATCTTTATGTGCATGTTGTAGTAACAAGACATCTAAATTCACTCACAAGACTCAATGTATTTCAGCTAGTGTCCACCCAGCAAGTCAAACCGCTAAAAATGGCATCATAATAGATATTTGATTATATGTGTGTGAGTCATTTGCCTGTGATGTGCAGGCTTGTTTTGCCACAGTGCCCATAAGCTATGCCCATAGAAGAGGGCTTAGAAAGCGACAAGTCACAAGGCAATCTCTATTACGATCACGTTCCTCCTCTCCTCAAAAAGAATGTATCCATTAACACTTTTCCAGGGACCGAGGGAGGGGGGAAGGGATGAAACAAGATAACACTTCCTCAAATAGAGTAAAACAAATTGCTATGGTGTCCAAACTGTGTTTTGAGATTACATTGTAGGGTGCTGGGGAAAAAAATGTTGCAAGCCAAGTCAGGCTTTGAAACTGTAATTAAAATTCAGCTGTCAGGCTGTCACTCACTCTGTCTGAAAGAAAATTACCCGAGCGTTGTCAAAATTCTGCACGGAGAAGAACTCCCAAGCGGTAAGGGGAAAGCAGGCTATCAACTCCAGAACAGAAAGAAGACTTAATTGAATGAGGGTGGGGGAAAGAGATGGTTGTAACATTCTCCCTACCTTTTCTTTCGAAGGAGATATCACAAGAATCGTGTGCCAATTTTATGATACGGCTCACAAGTAATTTCCTGGGGAAGGGAATAGATGTGGAAGTCATTTGTTCAGAACATCCCATCCATGCACTCTGTAGCATTTGAAGCCCAATTATTCTTTTCTCTGTCCCATAAATAGGACAATTATGGGGATTCCATGTGTGTAGGTGGCCGCAGGAGAGCGAGAGATGATGTACGCTCTCATCACTTCTAGAGACGTGTATAGTGGGCGCATCTGAGAGGAATAAAAAAAGGTCAAATGTTCTTCAGTCACTTTAATAGGCAAATTCTGTCTCTTGTCTTGAGAGCTCAGGTTCTTTTCTCTTACTCTCTGACACACACACACACACACACACACACACACACACACACAACCCAACTTTAGCAGAGAATATGCATGTTTCTGATGTGCTATGGAAATATTAATGTTGATTGGTTTGGAGGGGACAATGCTTGTTTGGAGAGAACAATGCACAGTCTGTATCGGCGTATATGCCTATTTTCTAGATCTTTATGGCAGTTTTAATTTAAAGCCAAAGACTGCCTCCTATATTGGTGTTGGAGAAACATTGTATTGAAACATGTATTCTTATATATTGATAATCTGAAAAAGCTCTTATACGTGTTGCAAAATATGATAATGGAAATGAAAGTTGGAACTGCTGTTTTAACTTGAGCATGAACCTTATGCTCTGTTTGCTATTTTGTTTAAAAGTTATGTTCTGTTTAAAAGTTCTGTTGAACGGCCCTTACCTGTGCAATTCTTATCCAAGTAATACCTGTGTCTGTGGCTGCTGTAATTTACTCAGTTGCATTTGTCCGTCATCCAGCAGACTGGGGTTGATAGCTACAATGTAATGTATGTGTTATTACAAAATCCTAGTCTGAGGAAGGGCTGCAAAAGCTCGAAACGTTACTTTTTTTAAAAAAACATTTTTGGGAGCTCCTCGGTGTTCGGATCTTTTCTGATACCCTTATTACAAAATCCTTACACACATCTTTAACAATTTGGTTAACAAAATGTGTATCAGTATCATTGAACATTTTTCAGGAAAACCTCACTTAGGAATTATCCTTTGATACATGGCCTTTACCACTGCAGTAGCATCTGCCTTAGCTGTTGGAAAAATGTCCACCCATTTAGAAAAATGATCAATATTTTTTCTTTTCACAAGGGATTAACTCAATATAATCCATGTTATGATTTAAAAAGGCATTTAAATTACTCCCTTTCCAGGTTTTAAATTGCCCTGAGTGTTATGTTATACGCATGCATCTGTCACAATGTTTTTTTGTTAATCCAAATGTTGTGAGTGATCAACTTTGAGACATGAGTTACTGCATGGCTCATTTTCATAATGATGTGAAACCAAGCTCTTGGTAAAACAGGAAGTTGGGTGTCCTCATGAACCCACTGACCGTTTTCACTTATCAGCTCTTATGTCATGGGATCATGGGAATGAAAGTTGGAACTGCTTTTTTTTTTTACTTCAACTTGAGCATGAACCTTATGTTCTGTATGATATCCTGTTCTGACGTTATGGTCTGTTTAGAAGTTCTGTTGCACGGCCCTAAGTAGTGCAGTCAATCGTGAAAGTATATGCAAAAAAGTGTGTAAGCCATGTGAAAATATGTGGCAAGTACAGCCAGAGACTCTGCTTGTAAACACATGAAAGGAAGCACTCGGGCACAACTCACCAGAGTCTGGTGTGAGCCATTATGTGTTGTTTCGTTCTCTCTCTTTGCAAAGGTAATACAATTGTATGTCATGTGGGATCACTGGTTTTTGTCTTTATTTGCACAAATAAAGCATACAATTATACAACTATTGGGTTAAAAGTTCTACAAGAACACATGCAAAGTGAATTCTTGTCTAGAATATAGTGACCAACAGCTATGTAGTGCAGTTTATTATGTTAGACCCGCTAGATGATTAAAATGACAACCCACTCACCTGCAGGGAATAGTGGAACTGTGGTTGATACTTCAGCTCGACGTTGATTAATTTTTTCCATTCTTCTCCACTTCAGCATATATTGGAATTCCACACTGCCACTTGTCCTTTTAGGGTTCAAAATGAGCTGTTTTTCTGTTTGAAATGTATATTCAAATTTTCACCTCGCATGCCAAAGCTCCAGTTATCTAGTTCAACCTCAATCGAGCATACACCTGGTTTAGGTAATTTAGAATACAACCAAATGAAAGTAAGCAATAAAGTGCAGAGAAGCAGAAACCCCAACAGGCTTAGTTGCAGCCTTCACCAATAATAGCAAAATGCCATAATATTATGCAACATTTTGAATAAAAAATAGTATGACTCAACCTCATGTAAACCATTAGCCACAAAAAATTACAATTGTCTTAAAAAAAAACTGAACATGCACAACTGACACCCCTAAATCTTGTGGAACATTTTGCTCTGCTAGTATAGTAAGGATAGGGTGAAGATCTGCAGATTGCCAAGTTGAATAAGAAAGAATCTCTGAATTAGCTATAAAATAGCTCTTCAACAGCACAGAAATGTCTGTTACTCTTATTGGGTTACGACTACAAAGCATTAGAGGACCAGCGTTTTGTGAGGGGTAGGGCAGGTACCTCCCCAAACCATATAAGAGGGGGCAACTCAAAGCTAATGGATAGTCCTGGATATTCCATTCTCTTTCAATGATTATCTAATGGGAAATGATGTTCACATCCTGTCTTACATTTGCTCAATAACATGAGAAATGTTATTATAAATAATGTAGACTTGAAGTTATAATGTTTAGACAGGTCTGTAAGCTATTATGAAAGATTGTTAATGATGCCATTTTGGCTCTATTATCAATGAATCTTTGTATTGTTAGCAATACAAACAATATTAGATTTAAAAAAAAAAAATCAAAAATAGTTTTCAATGGGTGAAACCAGATAGAATGTATGCTGCAGCTGCGGCGAAGCTTGATCTTTCTCACTTTCTCAACGTGTGTGTGTGTGTGTGTGTGTGTGTGTGTGTGTGTGTGTGTGTGTGTGTGTGTGTGTGTGTGTGTGTGTGTGTGTGTGTGTGTGTGTGTTGTGAGAAAGAGAAAAGTAGAAGACACTGAGACAGAACACGTCACCCTCTGCTTGAAAGCGCCGTGCTGCACTGTTGCTTTAAGAAGGTGCTTTAATAAACCATGAATCTCACGTTGACAGCATGACATCACCGCTGTATCGCCTCGAAACGAAAGGGACCTCTGAAGTATGCTTTTCCAGGTGTAATATGCTACTAACCATGGCTTTATTTTGAGAAGGAGCTACAAGACCATCGTTAGATATCGTTGGTTATGCAGAATATGCAGTTGATAAATAGAACCTGTAATCTAATGTGAATGCAAGTAAGTCTCGCATATTAAACGCTAAATGAATCGGTCTGTCCCTCAGTAAAGGAACGACAAACAGAATTGTTACCGTGGCTTTTTTTTTTTAAGAAAAAAAAAACAGCCATAGAAAATCCTCTGCTTCGGAACGGTGAGTAGCGTATGCATACAGTACTCTTATTTGTTTCTCAGTAGGCTAGTATGTGGGCCTTGGGCAGTTCGAACAATTTGCCGTCAAAGCATCTGGATCCAAATTGATAGGCTACTGTGAACGAATTGTCCAGACACGACCATGAGATAGCCGGACATGGTGATTATATCCTTTATAAAGACACTGGGGCAAATGATTCAGTTCAGTTAGCCAGTGCGTGCAGCTGACATGACACCCCGGAGTATTTTGATTGCACGGGGAAATTACATGTGGCCGGAGTCATTTCATATTAGGCTGTGCGATATAAACTTGCATCGTATAGGGACGTTTGAATTACGCAGGTATGTTCTGGCATACGAATGTTTAGTGTGAGACCCTATCAAACTGATACTGCATGGAGAGCGAGCAGACCTCTGGACTGTCTTGGGGAAGAAAAAAAGGGGTGGGGTGGGCTTATACCGACAACAAAACATGACCTGTTTATTTGGACAGAATCAGAGAGCAACCGCTGTCAAGCAAGGGCACTGTTTTGACAGCGATTTCGTCAAAGCAGCATTCCCTTCATGACGCCTGTGTTTTATGATAATATTTGTCAGGCTACATGTTTCGGACAGATTAGGATGGATTGAAACGTAGTCCATTGGTTTGATGTTTTTCTCTCTCTCTCATTCTCTCTCTCTTTCTGAAAGGTCCGACGCTAAAAAGGCTTCTAGTTTTCCAACAGCCTCTTAGGCAGTGAATGCTCTTGTGTTGTTTCATTCAGAAGGACGGCTCCAGAACGGATGGACGTTGAGAAGGGACAGAGATAAGCATATTTTTCTTTTGCTGTTCACAGGACTGTTCGATTAGGCTACGCGATACAGTAGCCTAAACAGCAACTCAACCGCTGTGTCAAAAGAAAATGTATGTCTGAAAGCCTGGCTCAATTCGATTCGCACGTTTTTTCGGCACTTAGGATGGTTTCAGTGTTGTGCCTGAGAGGTGATGTAAGCTGAGCTTTTTGGATGCGGGTGCCCGCCGAGGAGCTGTCCACGCTGTCGAAGTGCTGATGCGGCTCTGAGAGGACGCTAGAATGGCTGCCGGGAAGTTGCTGCTCTACGCCGGTCTTTCCCTCTCTCTGTGCGCCCTCGGAATGCTGGCCGTGGCTATCTGCTCCGACCACTGGTACGAGACGGACGCTCGCAGGTACCAGGAACGGTGCCGAAGTTTCTCGAGCCG